>NW_015159805.1:62878-66751 GCF_001447785.1 Gekko japonicus
TTCCCTACCTGCTCTTTCCCATGCATAATCTTATAAACCTCGATCATGTCTCCCTTCAGTCGTCGTTTCTCCAAGCTAAAGAGCCCTAAGCGCCTTAACCTTTCCTCATAGGGAAAGTGTTCCAACCCTCTTATCATTCGAGTTGCCCTTTTCTGCACTTTTCCCGATGCCATAATATCCTTTTTGAGGTGTGGTGACCAGAACGGTACACAGTACTCCAAATGAGGCCGCACCATTGATTTATGCAGGGGCTTTATGATACTGGCTGATCTGTTTTCAATACCCTTCCTAATAATCCCCAGCATAGCGTTGGCCTTTTTTATTGCAGTCGCGCACTGTCTCGACATCTTCAGTGAGTTATCTACTACGACTCCAAGATCTCTCTCTTGGTCAGTCTCTGCCAGTTCAGACCCCTTCAACGTGTATTTATAGTTAGGATTTTGGGCCTCAATGTGCATCACTTTGCACTTGTGCTCCTTGAGCGGCGCAGCTCAGGCCCCCGCGGCACAGGTGTGGCGCCCGGGGCACCCTGCATAGTGTGAAGGGACGGAAGAGGTGCCCCCCCCACTGCTTCCTGGGATAGCCCTGCCTGGATTCTCCTGTCCTTGCAGGTGGGGGGGGGGAGGAGATCCCTGAGTCATGACCTCATCCCTCCTCCACCCACCCCCTTCCTTGGGCCATGGATGCCACACGGAGAGTGAAGGGCCAGACGCTGCCGTTGGCCAAGGCCCGCCTTGCCGAGAGGAGACTGCAGTAGCTCCCTCCGGCCTGGGAAGCAGCCGGCGGCCACCGAAAGGCCGTGTTTACCCAGCGAGCCGAGCCGTGACGTCACCGCAACCACCCAGGGCTCTATAAATGGAAATGCTCATTCTTAGCACAGATAGAGCACCCTGGGGGGGAGGAGGAAGGGGGGGAGCTGTGATTCAGCTGGCACGCGTCCCCCACTCACATCATCAGCAAAAATTAAACTTCCCCGCAGCTCTCTCAGGAATGGAGGGGGCCATGCAGGCCAAGGGAGAGTCAGCGTCAGAGTTAACTACACGGGCGCCATGGCATGGCTTGCCGGAAGCCGGCCCGGACACACGGATGTGCCTGAAAGACGGGCAGACACACCCCCCCACCCCGCTTTCTTTGGCAGATAACTCTCTAGCCCTCATGGCAGAGCCCTGAACAGTCTCCCCCCAGCAGAAGGGCTCTTTTTTGGGGGGGCTAGCCAGTTTGGTGTAGTGGTGAAGTGTGCAGACACTAATCTGGGAGAACTGGGTTTGATTCCCCACTCCTTCTCCACTAGCACCTGGCTGGATGACCTTGGGCAAGCCGTAGCTCTGACAAGAGCTGTCCTTGAAAAAGAGCCGTTTCTGTCAGAGCTCTCTCAGCCCCACCTACCTCATGAGTAATGTTCTCTCTAAGCTGTGGAGTCTTGTGAGCAAAGAGTGTACTTTCTGAGCTACTGGCATTAAAGTTGTGAGCGAGCGATTTGGCTTCTGCATAAATTAGCTTGCTCTGGAGCCCTCCTTCCTGAGCTAAGACAAAGAATGTGTGAGCCGGAGGCTAAAAAAGTGTGAGCTAGTTCACAGTAACTCAGCTTAGAGGGAACACTGTCAGGTGTCTGTTGTGGGGAGGGGGAAGGGAAAGGGGTTTGTGAGCCGCTCTGAGACTCCCTTGGGTAGTGAAGGGCGGGGTATAAATCCAGTCTCCTCCTCCTCCTCCTCCTCCTCTTCTTCTTCTTCTTTCTTGCCTCAAAAGGAGACGGTGGCAAAACCTCTCCCCTCTCCATGGACCTAAGGTGTACTGGTCCTTTCTGCCTCCCACTTCAGGTGGCCCAAAATGGGGAAGCCATCTTGAATTTTACATGCTCTCCGGCCTGAAAACCTCATGCTGAGTCAGTGTCCGGTCCCCCACAGCTATTAATCCAATACACATTTAGGCAAAGTAGTATTTTATTAAAGCCATGACAGAGCAGGAACAAGTTCACTGTCCAGAATGCCTGGGCCAGGGTGGGCAAGGAATAATGTAAGACATTCAAACAGGGCAATAACCAATAATCTCCATTCCCGCCGAGCGGGCAAACTCCAGGTTACGCGCTCAAAAGCCTGAGAAGCAACGTTCCTTAAAACCTAAACAATTACAGCTTCACACGGTGCAGTTCATTATACATTTGGCAAAGCAGCTCCCCCACACACCTGTTAACCTTGCAGATAAGCTTTGCCTAGCGTTTGCAGACAGGAATGCATGAGACAAGATCATACACAGGGAAGATAGGGCATGCGCAGATGCCCGGGGAGATGGGGGGGGGGAAACCAACTGCCTCTCAGTCTTCTATGGCAGCTAGCTGACAGTCAGTGGAGAAGACGCACTCCATGTTGCCAAATGGTCACAACCACGAGAGCAGAAATGGTGTATCAGCAGGAGAGGGGGCATTTGAAGGAAAGTTAGGAAGCAAATACAACGGTGCCTGTGTGGAAGGAGAGAAGAAAGACAGAGGGACTCTGTGCAGGAAGCTCCCGGGTGTAGAAGCGTCACCACCAATGCACACGCCCTCTGCCTTTGCAACAGGAGGTGAAGGACGGGCTGCAGTCCCGTCCCAGGAGTGGACAGAAGAGGACATGGCGGGTGAACACAACCCTCGTAAATAATCACGAGAACAAAGGAAACGTTGCAGATATCAAAAACTGGAATCAACACCAAATTAGGAAAATAATCCCAGGAATTTGAACAGAAAGAATGGAGAATCTACACTTTTAATGGCCCTGGTTGCATGAATGAGAGAATTTGAAACCATGTTAAAAGATTAACCCAGGAGAAAAAATTCTTCACAAGAGCAGAAGAGAACCTAAGACAAGCCAGTGCTGGATCAGGCCACTGGCCCCTCCAGTCCAACGCTCTGTGTCATACAGTAGCCAAAAATACCAGGTGCCCTCAGGAGGTCCAGCAGTGGGACCAGGACACTAGGAGCCCCTCCCACGGTTCTCCCCCCAAGCACTAAGAATACAGAGCATCCCACGCCCCAGACTGAGGGTTCCTATCTATACCTTGTGGCTAATAGCCACAGATGGACCTCTGCTCCATATAAGAACATAAGGGAAGCCAATGTTGGATCAGGCCAGTGGCCCACCCAGTCCAACACTCTGTGTCACACAGTGGTCAAAAATACCAGGGGCCCTTAGGAGGTCCAGCAGTGGGACCAGGACACTAGAAGCCCTCCCACTGTTGCCCCCACCCCAAGCACCAAGAAGACAGAGCATCCCTTGCCCCAGACATAAGAACATAAGAGACGCCAATGCTGGATCAGGCCAGTGGCCCATCTCGTCCAACACTCTGTGTCCCACAGTGGCCAGAAACACCAGGTGCCCTCAGGAGGTCCCCCAGCCAGTGAGCCCAGCTTACTTTATTTATAGCCCAGCTTTCTGGCTGAGACTCCAGAGGCAGATGACCTGGTATATGGCTCTTGGTCAGTGAGCGTCAACTGGGCCCCTGGGCGCTGGGCAGCATAGATGCCCCTCAAGACCTCCGCCTTCCCCAGCTGGCATGACGTCCGCCTGGTTAGGATTCCACTCACCCGTAACTATTTAAATAGAGCCGGAAGGCTTTGGTTCAGGACCTCCTCCACAGGATCACCCGTTGGCACATTAAGGCCCCCCGCCCAGCTCCCAAACCAAGGATGAGGCCTCCCAAGGGCTTTCCGTAGAGATTAAATGGCACAGGGGAGTCTTGTGGGCTGAGCCCCGAGAGAAGACCCACTCTGGTGTCAACCTGTCTCCAACAGCAGCCCTCTGAGACCTGCCCCAAGGAATCATTTCAGCCCACAATAACCCCTGCTTCTCCCTCCTGTGGCATGTGTCCAGATGTATAAGGACGGGGGGGGGGGGGGGG
>NW_015159805.1:66826-77841 GCF_001447785.1 Gekko japonicus
ATAGACGGAGAGGAAGGCCATGCATAAGATAACTTACTTCCCCAGGCCTATGGGCTTGCCAGGTATGGGCTGGGAATTTCCTGGAGATTTCAGGGTGGAGCCAGGGTTTGGGGAGGGGAGGGACCACAGTGCGGTATAATGCTGTGGAGTCCCCCCTCCAAAGCAGGTTTTTTTTATCTGGAGGAGGAGGTGGAGGATATTGGATTTATACCCCTTGCCCTTCACTACCCAAAGGAGTCTCAAAGCGGCTGACAATCTCCTTTCCCTTCCCCTCCCCACAACAGACACCCTGTGAGGTAGGCGGGGCTGAGAGAGCTCTCCTGAGGACTGCCCTTGAGAGAACAGCTCTGAGAGAACTTGTGACTGACCCAAGGTCACACCAGCAGCTGCATGTGGAGGAGTGGGGAATCAAACCCGGTTCTCCCACATCAGAGTCCGCGCTCCTAACCACGACACCAAACGGATCTCTGTCGTCTGGAGATCCCTTGTGATTTCAGGAGAGCTTCAGGCCCCACCAGGAGGTGGTCAACCCTTGCGTGCCAAGACTCTTCGGGGCTGGCAGACCTTTCTGGCCAAGATGAGCTCCAGAAATCCCTGGGATGGGGAGCTGGTACAGACTTTAACACGGGTTTCCTCCCACACATATCAGCTAGAGTTTACATGGTACTTGGGACTTGTGTTGTTTTATATTGGCCCCGGTCACACGGCAAAGTTGCCGCGGGGGAGGCACGGGAGTCCCGCGGATTTTCCGGGCGCGATCTCACCCCAACATCTGGGAAGCGCAGTGCTCCCGTGGTGAATCCATGGCTCCCCGCCGAAGGTGTGGAGTTAAAAACGAATACCTATGAGGTACTAGTTTTTTGAAACCGCGGGCCAAGGGCGGGCGTCTGATCGCGTTCCCGGTGGACTTACGTGGCATCTGGCGCCCGCTGCTGTTCGTCTCCGCAGGTTGCACAACAGCGCCCGGGACGTGTGCTCGGGCAGCCACGGGTTAGTTTCCTCCGGGGCATTTAGCCACGCCTCCCCCCTGCGATATCTGGCCCGTGTGACCGGGGCCATTGTTGTTTTAAGTGATTTTAACTGCAATGTATTTTATATTGTTGGAACCCGCCCTGAGCCCACTTGCGGGGAGGGCAGGATACAAATCCAAATAAATAAATGAATAAAAACATACCACAGCCCCGTCCCACACATAAACTCTGCTGGAAGTGAAGGACAATGTGACGTCTCTTTGCATGAAGGACGCCAGTATTTGGGGAGGAGAGCGGCAGAACCGGCAGATGTGGAACAGGATGGTATAACCCGATCCCGTCAGGTCTCAGAAGCTGAGCAGGGTCGGTACTTGGATGGGAGACCACCGAGGAAGGCTCTGCAGAGCAAGGCAACAGCCAACCACCTCTGCTGAATCACTTGCCTTGAAAACCCTACAGCAGCGGTTCTCAACCTGTGGGTCGCGACCCCTTTGGGGGTCGAACGACCCTTCCACAGGGGTCGCCTAAGACCATCGGAAAACACAAATTTTCAATGGTCTTATGATAGCAACGAAAATAATTTTATGGTTGGGGGTCACCACAACATGAGGAACTCTATTAAAGGGTCACAGCATTCGGAAGGTTGAGAACCACTGCCCTACAGGTTGCCGTACATTGGCTGATTGACACACACACAGTGGAACCAGCGAGGTGGACAGGTCAGTTCCTTCTGTCTACTGTCTTCTTGTCTGTTCTGCCATGTTTTTGTCACCTGGATTGCTAATCTCAGGGACTTCCTGTCGGAGTGAATGACAGCATGCCCGGACCATTTGGGGGGGGGGGGGGCTACATCACCCTAAGGGTGCATAGGTGCTATCTTCTTCAGTGGGATGCCTCTCTTTGGGTGATTCCACACTAGACCTTAAATCCTGGTCCAACCCTGTCCCTGAACTCACCCCTGTAATTATCTTGGGGTGTTTTTTGTTTTCACATTACATTGAGGTCACCCCAGTTTCGCCCCACAATTGTCCCGGGATAAACGGATGCTGTTGTAAGCAGGGATACATGCAAGGTATTATTGTGTCACGAGTTGAACTCTGATAAAACCACATTTTAGGAGGGATGTTGACAAGCTCGGGCGTGTCCAGAAGAGGGCAACCAGGATGGCGAGAGGGTTGGAATCCAAGTCTTATGAGGAAAGGCCGAAAGAGTTGGGTATATTTAGCCTGGGAAAGAGGAGGCTTAGAGGGGACATGATTGCAGTCTTCAAATATCTGAAGGGCTGCCGTGTAGAAGATGGAGCAGATCTATTCTCTCTTGCTCCGGATTGCAAGACTAGATCGAATAGGTGGAAATTACAAGGGAGTCGAGATACTGACTAAACCTCAGGAGAAACTTCCTAACTGTAGGAGTGGTTGAGCAGTGGAACAGTCTGCCTCAGGAGGTGGTGGGTGCTCCTTCGCCGGACATTTTCAAGCGGAGGCTGGACGACCCGCTTTCGGGTGTGTTGTAGGGCGATTTTTCTGCTATGCTCCGGCAGAGTGCAGGGGGTTGGACTAGGTGACCTGCGAGGTACCTTCCAACTCTCACATTCTATGATCCGATGATTCTAAGTAAAAGGAAGTCCTTCTTCACCCAAAGAGTGATGAACACATGGATGAACACATGGTCCCTTCCAACTCTAACATTCTATGATTCTATGAAAACCAGGGATGAGATTCAAGTGCGGAAAGGGCCTTCTGTCTTAACCTAGTGCACAGGTGTTACCTTCTTCAGTGGGATGCCCCTCTCTGTCTTAACCTGGGAGCTGTCCTCTGACCCCCTCTTCTCTTTTGCCCTCTCCCTCTCTCTGCACATGGCCGTCCATGGAGACACACTGACCTCCAAGAAGGCAAGACGTCAGGTAGCGAGGTCGAATCCCTCTCTCACCTTCCCTGCCATAGCATGGATTTTCTTTATCAATAAAGGACACTTTTGCTTTCTTAAAGCAAAAAATCCTCATGTGGACATGACCTCAAGGCAGCCTCCCCCCTGCTTGGACACGGCCGGCTCAAGCTCAGCGTCCTGAGTCATGAAATAAACTTTTCTGTTTTGGACCATGCCTCATGCGGGACTTTGTCCGCCAGGCCCCAAACGTCTCCCCCTCCCTTTGTCTATTTTTGTTTAACACCCAGCCTGATGACCAGTACCTACAAACCTTTTGGCAGCGTTGTGATGGATTCTAGGGTACTATCCGGTCCCTTGTTTGGATTTCTTTTTTTTAGTGCTGATGGATCAGAGGAGCGAGGGACAGAAGGGGAGATGGCGGGAACAGGGCTTCTGGAAGCACCCCTTCCTGGCATTTGGGGCGTGGAAACAGCCCGGCGGGAACAGACCAGGCTGAGCAACCCCTGAGGCCTGACCATGACTAAGGGCGGGTCTCAGCCAAGTGCCCCCCCCCAGCAATGGAAGTGGCTGCGCTTGCAGCCAGGGCCCTCCCTGGGAAACTTTCCCAGGAGTTAAGGGGCCAGGCCGACCCTGCTTGTATCTCGCAGCTTGGAAGAGAAGAGTTGCGAGGTGTGCGCATGTAAGGTTTCTTGGGATCATGGGAGATGCGGGGACCGGAGGGAAGCCTTGCTGGGTGAGGGGGCAGGTTTGGCTCCCAGGCTTCCGGTTAGGGTTGCCAACCTCCAGGTGAGAGGGAAGCCTTGCTGGGTGAGGGGGCAGGTTTGGCTCCCAGGCTTCCGGTTAGGGTTGCTGTAGTGTATTCAAAGCTGCCTTGAATGCATGATATGTTGTGAAACATCTAATTGAAGTGTAATGTAAAGCTTCGTCCTGGGCTAGGATCCAAATCCATCCAATCGTGTTACTAGCCCAGGAAGCACCTAACCAATCACTTTCTAGCAAGCTCCCTGAGCGGGAACATCCGTGATTGGTCCTTATGTGAACAACCTTATTGGTTGGTATTTGTACAGTGGGTGTGGCTACATTAGCCGGGAGACTTTAAAAGCAGGGCAGCTGCAATGTAAAGGCTGAACTGTTCTGTTCTGGCTATCAGATGTTGATCCGTGTTGGGAGTTGTGTTCGAGTTGAAGAATAAAGTTGTGTTCTTGCTGAATCACTCTCTGACTGCTTTGTTAAGTGAGCGACTTAACAGTTGCCAACCTCCAGCTGGAGCTGGTGCACCCCCCCCCCCGAATTCTAACTGATCTCCAGACTACCGGAGAGATCAGTTCATCAGAGAAAATGGCAGCTTCCGCAAGGATTTCCACCCACTGAGGTGCCTCCCTCAGCCCTCCCCAGGCTCTGCCCCCAAACCTCCAGGAATTCCCCAGTCGGGAGCAAGCAAACCTGGGTGTGTGTGTGTGGGGGGGAAGGGGCTTTAGCAGGGCTGTTTTGGCTTCGTGGTCCGCCTCAGGCTTGCTCTAAGCAGCCCGAGCTGCTTGCCTGTAGTCTTGGGGTACACAGTCCCTAAGCTCTTTATGGCAAATTGCCGAGTTCAGGCCATAGCCTCCTTTCGCTCCTCCATCCAGAGGGGCTTTAGGCAAGAGGGACCAGGAGGGAGGCACAGTGGCTCATTGGCAGAGGCTCTGCTTGGCATGCAGAAGGCCCCAGGTTCAATCCCTGGCGGCATCTCCCAGGCACTACGTGATGGGAAAGACCTCTGCCTGAGGCCCTGGAGAACTTCTGCCTGCCTGAGTAGGCAATACTCCGTATCTAAGGCAGTGTCATGTGAAACCCTGAAAAAAGACTGGATCCAGAAGACCAAGGGAAGCGAGGAAGCTCCTTTCAGCCGCTTTAGGGATTGCCAGGCAAGCGCCCTCGGGCCCAGGGCACCGGCAGGTTGGGTGGCCGCCGATGTCTCCTCCGAGGCTGCCAAGAGAGCTGTGCGCTGGGAGAGAGCTGATTCCCCAACCCCCAACCCCCCCCCAACACACAGCTCGGAGGGCTTCTTCCAAAAGAGCGGCAGAAGATGGGCCTTGGGTCAGTCCCAAGCTCTGGCACAGCTGTCCTTGAAAAAGAGCAGTTTCTGTCAGAGTTCTCTCAGCCCCACCCACCTCACAGGGTGTCTGTTGCAGGGAGGGGAAGGGAAAGGAGTTTGTAAGCTGCTCTGAGACTCCAAGTGAAGGGCGGGGTATAAATCCAGTCTCCTCTTCTTCTTCTTCAAAGGAAACTCCCCAGCAGATGCAGATGGCGACCCTTGTTGCTCCTTTTCCTTGTGGGGGTGGGGCGGGAGCAATCGGGTCATTCGGGTTGCCAGCTCCAAGTGTGGAAATACCTGGAGAGTTGAGCGTGGCACCTGGGAGGGTGGGTTTCAGGGGAGGGCGGGACCTTGGTGGTGTGGTGTGGGGCCTACCATGCAGCCAATCCCAGGTGGTCAGCTGTGTCCGTCTGAAGCAGTAGAACACATTTAAAGTCCAGTCAGGCACCTTGAAGACCAACAAAGATTTATTCAAGGTATGCGGAATCAGCAATGGGCTGGTTACCTAGAGAAGGTGTAATGACCTAAGTGTTGTGAGAGAAAAGATGGAAAGTATATTGGCATTGTAAAGTTGAGAGCCGATGTTACGGAGAAAATATAAATTACTGCGTTTAGGTTTGCAAACAAAGGGGATTTTGAAAGCTAACAATGCTAAAAATATGAAAGAATATCTTAAAGGGGCTAGATTGATATTATATAAGAAGTTTGAACTGTCTAATTGCTGTGAAAGATTGGGAAAGATTGAAGGTCAAAAAGACGGCAAAGGATGAGATGATCAGACAGTGTCATAGATGCAACGAACATGAAATTGAGCCAACTTCAGAGGACGGCGGAAGACCAGAAGGCCTGGCGTGATCTGGTCCATGGGGTCGCGGAGAGTCGGACTCGACTGTACGACTGAACAACAACAACATTGCTGTGAAATACCTGGTTTTTTTCCTTTTATATTTTTATTGTTATAAAATTGATTAATAATAGTTATAGCAGATAGGATATAGAAAAAATGAATTGTTTATTGGGAACAGATTTTTACTTAATGATATTTGTTGTGGACTATAGATTAACAAAGGAAAAAAGGGAATTATGTATCCAAAGATGTTATGAATGAGACAATGACTGGATATTTTTGAAGTGTATTGCTCTTTCTTTTTTGTTTTATATAACTCTTTAAAAACTCTTTCTCTACCTGCTCTTTCCCATGCATAATCTTATAAACCTCAATCATGTCACCCCTCAGTCGTCGTTTCTCCAAGCTAAAGAGCCCTAAGCGCCTTAACCTTTCCTCACAGGGAAAGTGTTCCAACCCTTTTATCATTCGAGTTGCCCTTTTCTGCACTTTTTCCAAAGTCTGGAGAGAGGCTGCAATTCCGGGAGATCTCCAGCTCCCACCTGGGGCTGGGCAACCGTGGCAGGGCTCCCAGAAGACCAGAAGGAAAACATCCCCCTGGCTGTCTCTTAAACAGAGTTTCAGTGAGTGGAAATGGGCAGCTGAAGCATTTCTTGGCGCGGAGCGACATCACATCACCTGGCAACTGCTCGCAGATCAAACTGATACGGACGGGCAGCCAGGGTGACCAGTCTGAAAGCTGCCAACCGTTCCCTCCAGGTGCCGGCGAGCACCCACCCACAGAAGGATCAGCCGGCACTGCAGGGGGTCCGCACAGCCTGCAGGCTCTTCCTCGGCTCCATTCGGGGAGCCCCACGGATCCTGGCCGTCCCCGTCCCCTCCTCGGCTCCTTTCCCATATAAAGGCTGAAAATGTTCCCTACTTGGCGGAACGCAAACATGTTTATAAAAGTGCTGTGGAACCTGCCTCTCCCCCCCGCCCCCCCTGCTCTGCCTCACTAGCCCACCAGGGCCTGCCGCCTCTGAGGCTCACCAGATTTATGGAGAGCCGGGGGAAGGGGGAGGAGAGGCGCAGGAGGCAGAGGGAGCCGGCCGGCAGGCCAGGGGGAGGCTGGACTTATAAGGCAAGCGCCGAGCAGGACTCCCACTGAGGCCGCCAGAAGTTCGGCTCCTTCGCCCCAGCAAGGCAGAGCAGAGATAAACTACAGGGTGTCCCCCCCCCCGCCTATCCCCCCCCCCTCCATGGCTTCATGCTGGTAATTCTCAGCCTTGCAGGGGAGAACTTCCCTTCAACGGGTCTCCCAGGAGCAGGCGTGCTGCTAAGCCAGCCCCCAGAGGATCTCTGCGGAGTCGGGGCCTGGAGCCGGGGCAGCCCTGCTCCTAGGGTTGCCACAGCCTCCAGGTGGGGCCTGGAGATCTCCCGCTTTTACATCTGATCTCCAGCGGACAGAGATCGGCTCCCCTGGAGAAAATGGCTGCTCTGAAGGGTGGACTCTGCAGCATTGTGCCATGCCGAGGCCCCTCCCCTCCCCAGACCCCACCCTATCCTGGCTCCCCCAAAATCTCCAGGTGTTTTCCAACCCGGACCTGAAACCCTACCAGTTTGGTGTCGTGGTTAAGTGCGCGGACTCTAATCTGGGAGAACCGGGTTTGATTCCCCACTCCTCCACTGGCACCTGCTGGATGACCTTGGGCAAGCCCTAGTTCCGGCACAGCTGTTCATAAGAACATAAGAGACGCCAATGTTGGATCAGGCCAAAGGCCCATCCAGTCCAACACTCTGTGTCACACAGTGGCCAGAAATACCAGGGGCCATCAGGAGGTCCAGCAGTGGGGCCAGACATTAGAAGCCCCCCCACTGTTGCCCCCACCCCTGAAGCACCAAGAAGACTATCACTTGCCCCAGAGTCCCTATCTATACCTTGTGGCTAATAGCCACCGATGGACCTCTGCTCCATAGGCTTATCTAATTCCCTCTCGAAGCCGTCCATGCTTGTAGCCGCCACCACTTCCTGTGGCAGTGAATTCCAAGTGTTCATCACTCTTTGGGTGAAGAAGGACTTCCTTTTATCCGTTCTAACCAGACCGCTCAGCAGTTTCATTGAGTGCCCACAAGGAGTTCTTGTATTGTGAGAAAGGGAGAAAAGGACCTCTTTCTCTACCTGCTCTTTCCCATGCATAATCTTATAAACCTCAATCATGTCTCCCCTCAGTCGTCATTTCTCCAAGCTAAAGAGCCCTAAGCGACTTAACCTTTCCTCAAGAGCCGAGTTATTTGAATAGAACATGACATACATTGAAACAAAGAATAATATCAGGCCCACTCATCGCACCAAAAACAAGAATTCCCACAATAAGTGCAAACTATCCCGGTGCTGCCCACATAAACACAGTGCAGATCTGGGTGCAGAAGAAAGAACTGGGGAGGGAAAAAGACAGAGCAGCAGGGAATTAAATTATCTCTTGTGATTGGGGGGGTCTTATCTGGGGCAGGGGTCTGCAGCCTATGGGTCTAGAGCCAAATGTGGCTCTGCACGGAACTGAAGGGGGCAGTATAAAGAACCAAAATAAACTCTTTAAAGTAATGTAGGCCCTGGTCACACGGAGAATTTGCTGCGCAAAAGGCACAAATGTCAGGCGGATTTTCGGGGTGCGATCGCACCGCAACATCTGGGAAGTGTAACGCACCCGTGCCCAACCCGTGGCATCCTGCCGAAGATGCGGAGTTAAAAAGTACCAAGGAAAGTGCACGAGTATCCGGAAAACGCGCGGTACAGGCGAGCGTCTGATCGCGGGAGTGCTAGTATCCCGTGGCATCCGGCGCCCATCCACGTCCTGTTGCAAACCAGATGTTTTTTGTACGCGCATGTGCACAAACACAAAATGCTTGTGTGATCACTCCGCGCAGCGTCTTTGCCACGCTGCAGCATCACCGTGTGATCGCCAGCTAACAGCCGAAGCACGGAGACTCGAGGGACCATGTGATCGGGCTACCGCGCTTTATTTTGTTCCGGGGCGAACAGCCACACACACCCCCCCGCATTAGCTGGCCCGTGTGACCGGGGCCATATATTGGAGATTAAAGTCATCCTATGGGTAATTCTGCATTACTATGTATGGGTGTGAAAGTTGGACCGTGAAGAACGCTGCCAGGAAGAAAGCAGATCCCTTTGAAATGTGGTGCTGGGGGAGAATTTTATGGATCCTGTGGACTGCCAAAAAGACAAATTCAGTGGGTTGTAGATCAAATCAAGCCTGACCTCTCCCTAGAAGCTAAAATAACTACGCCGAGGCTGTCCTACTTTGGTCACATGATGAGAAGACAAGAGTCACTGGAAAAGACAATCATGATAGGAAAAGCGGAAGGCAGCAGGAAAAGAGGAAGACCGAACCCAAGAGGGAGGGACTCGATCAAGGAAGCCACAAAGGCCCTCCGTTTGCAGGACCTGAGCCAGGCAGCTAACAACAGGGGGCATTTGGGAGGACATTGATCCACAGGGTCGATTCAGGTGGGCGGCCATGTCGGTCTAAAGCCGCAGAACAAAATTCGAGCCCAGTCAGGGGCACCTTTAAGACCAACAAAGTTTTATTCAAGGTGTTATTTATTCAACATATTATTCAAGGTACATAGAATCATAGAATCACAGAGTTGGAAGGCACCTCCAGGGTCATCTAGTCCAACCCCCTGCACAAGGCAGGAAATTCACAAATACCTTCCCCCCCACACACACACACCCAGTGACCCCTGCTCCACGCCCAGAAGATGACCAAACCCCCCCCCTCCAGGATCCCTGGCCAAACCGGCCTGGAGAAAAATTACTTACTGACCCCAGAGTGGCCATCAGCATTTCCCTGGGCATGTAAGAAAGGGCCATGAGAACCAAGCCCTGAGGCAACCCTTCCTGCCCTCCCTCCTTGAATAAAACTTTGTTGGTCATAAAGGTGCCTCTTGGAGATGCTTCACAGAAAGGGAAAAGACAGAGGTGAACGGCTGCTAGCAAGCCAGATGTGAATGACTCACAGATAAATGGCAGTGCCCCAAGACAACCGTGCAGGGTGTTCCTCTGTCTATTTCTTACGTATTGTGAGTCCTCCTATTTACCATTTCCCAATAAAGGGCTCGCAACAACCAGCGTTTGGGCTGTAGAAACTTTATGGATCATTAATCAAAAAGTCAGTTTTCAGAAATGCAAAGCTGCATATTTCCTTTGCTGTTCACTCGAATTAAAAAAAAATAGACCTACAAAGCCTTCCACCCTATCGATGGTGCGGAGAATGGCAGCTCCTTGGCCTGACCAGTGGGCATCAGTAATTTACATAGCCTGTAAAAATAAAAAAACTCTAGGCTGGTGCCAGAAAGTTAACAAAGCGCTGCCAGATGGAGCATTATGGAGAAGGTGTTCCACGGGGGGGGGGGGGGGGGGGGGGGAGAACCGGTGTTGTAGCATCTTCTTTCACTAAAGCGCGCTAGTGGAGCACACGACCCTTCATTGGCCTGAGGAGTAAGAACACAACCCATGCCATGAAAATGCTCCCACTAAGTTGTGGAGTCCGTGAGCAAAAATTCTGCTTTGTGAGCTATTGGCTTGAAAGTTGTGAGCGAGCGATTGGGCTGCTGCATAAATCAGTTTGCTCTGGAGTCGCCCTCCTTCCCGAGCGGAGACAAGAATGTGTGAGCCGGAGGCTAAAAAACTGTGAGCTAGCTCACACTCACTCAGCTTAGAGGGAACACTGGTGCCACGGTCACATGCAACAAGCTACAAAGACCCACTTTAGACAGCTGGAGGAAAGGCATGTGGCCTCACTGGAAAGCTATGGTGGCTCCTGACAGGCCCAGCGGCAACAACAGACGCGGCCTGGCAGCTGTGACTCAAAGTGACCGTGCTGGGTGACAAAGCCCCGGGGCAGAGAAAGGGCCAACTCTCCATCCATGCTGCGTCACTCACAGGTGTATAACAATGCAGGCAAAGGCCTAATAAAAGACTCATTTCTCAGTCTCTGATTCAGCGTCAGCAGGAAGGCGGGATTTGTGAATCAGGGCATGAGACTCCAGGGACGGCTTTGGTGCTGCGTTCAAATACTCAACGGTGAGTCTGTTGCGGTAAAAATAGGCAGGGGTCTAGTGGAACCGCAACAATGACTTCCCCAACAAGTTCCTTTCCTTTCCCTGACTCCTGCGCTTCGGTCACTGAGACAACAGGTCGTCAATGATTTGGCTGTCAGGTGCAATAATAATA
>NW_015159805.1:78436-80446 GCF_001447785.1 Gekko japonicus
CAAAAGCCCCCCTACCCAGCGTGGCCCATTCCTGCGACCTGCCAGCCTGTGGGAGGCTCCGCCGGCAGGAGCCGGGAAAGGTGCTGGGCGAGGCAGCAGCTGGGCAAAGTGGGTCAGTCGGTGCGGAAATCCTCTGGCCGGTGGCAGCAGCAGCACCCGAGGGAGGGCGGCAGCGCTAACCAGCACGGGAGGCGATGCACAGGGGGAGGGGCGGCGCACGGGGGACGCCAGAAGGGATCCTTGCTTAGGGTGCAAGATAAGCTGGGGCCGGCCCTGACTGTACTCATCTATGTTTCCAAGCCGAAGAGCCAGCGCTGTCCAGAGACGTTTCCGTGGTCATGTGGCCGGCATGACTAGACGCCGAGGCGCACGGAACCCTGTTGCCTTCCCACCAAAGCGGTGCCTATTTATCTACTTGCCATTTCTTGCTTTCGAACTGCTAGGCTGGCAGGAGCTGGGGCCAGAGACGGGAGCTCACTCCGTCATGCAGCACTCGGGTCTCAAACTGCTCAACTACCGACCTTCCGGTCTGCAGTTCAGCGTCTTAACCACTTGAGCCACCCCTCTAAAGACAGACCTTCAAATGCTTTAAAAAGAGTTACCGTGTCCCCCCCAACCGCCTCTTCTCCAGGCTAAACTCTCCCAGCTCCCGTAGCCTTTCTCCATAAGGATCAGTCTCCAAACTCAAATCCAAGTTTCCAAATAATCTTTGTTGCTCTCCTCTGCTGCCCCCGCTCTAATGTTTCTATGTCTTTCCTGTAAAAAGGCTTCCAGAACTGGATACAAGACTCCACGTGGGTTCTGACCAGTGCAGTGCGCAGCGGGACTATCGCATCTGGTGTCCTAGACACTTTGCATCTGTTGATACACTCTAAGGTTGAATTGAAGTTGTTCAAGGTGGTGAGAACCAGGGAGGATCGTGAGGCACTCCAAAGGGATCTGCCGAGGATGGGTGAGTGGGCGTCAACGTGGCAAATGGGCTTCACTGTGGCCAAGTGCAAAGTGATGCACATTGGAGCCAAAAATCCTAAAACCAAGAGAGAGATCTTGGAGTCGTAGTAGATAACTCAATGAAAATGTCAAGACAGTGTGTGACTGCAATAAAAAGGCCAATGCCATGCTTGGGATTATTAGGAAGGGAATTGAAAACAGATCAGCCAGTATCATCATGCCCCTGTATAAATCGAAGGTACATCCTCATTTGGAGTACTATGTACAGTTCTGGTCTCCACACCTCTAAAAGGATATTATAGCATTGGAAAAAGTGCAGAAAAGGGCAACTGGAATGATAAAAGGGTTGCAACACTTTCCCTATGAA
Source organism: Gekko japonicus (assembly GCF_001447785.1). NCBI lineage: Eukaryota > Metazoa > Chordata > Lepidosauria > Squamata > Gekkonidae > Gekko > Gekko japonicus. Next base: position 79,755 of record NW_015159805.1, read on the forward strand.
GAAAGGTTGAAGCGCTTGGGGCTCTTTAGCTTAGTACTTCCTTTTATCCGTTCTAACCCGACCGCTCTGCAGTTTCATGGAGTGCCCACGAGTTCTTGTATTGTGAGAAAGGGAGAAAAGTACCTCTTTCTTTACCTGCTCTTTCCCATGCATCGATGGGAAATGAGGTCGATGCGGTCTGAACTGACCAAGAGAGAGATCTTGGAGTCGTAGTAAATAGCTCAATGAAAATGACAAGACAGTGTGTGACTGCAATAAAAAGGCCAATGCCATGCTTGGGATTATTAGGAAGGGAATTGAAAACAGATCAGCCAGTATCATCATGCCCCTGTATAAATCGAAGGTACATCCTCATTTGGAGTACTATGTACAGTTCTGGTCTCCACACCTCTAAAAGGATATTATAGCATTGGAAAAAGTGCAGAAAAGGGCAACTGGAATGATAAAAGGGTTGCAACACTTTCCCTATGAAGAAAGGTTGAAGCGCTTGGGGCTCTTTAGCTTGGAGAAACCACAGCTGAGGGATGATATGATGGAGGTTTATAAGATTATGCATGGGAAAGAGCAGGTAGAGAAAGAGGTACTTTTCTCCCTTTCTCACAATACAAGAACTCGTGGGCACTCAATGAAATTGCTGAGTGGTCGGGTCAGAACAGATAAAAGGAATTACTTCTTCACTCAAAGAGTGATTA
>NW_015159805.1:80519-80723 GCF_001447785.1 Gekko japonicus
GGACAGCTTCAAGAGGGAACTGGATAAACATATGGAGCAGAGGTCTATCAGTGGCTCTTAGCCACAAGGTATAGATAGGGGCTCTCAGTCTGGGGCAAGGGATGCTCTGTCTTCTTGGTGCTGGGGGGGGCAACAGTGGGAGGGCTTCTAGTGTCCTGGCCCCACTGGTGGACCTCCTGATGGCCCCTGGTATTTTTGGCCACT
>NW_015159805.1:80903-81025 GCF_001447785.1 Gekko japonicus
GTGGTGTTAAAATGCCAGGTGGTTACCATCTCCCCCCCAATCTACTACATATGGCCTTCACCTCAGCACATTGTTTAGCCAGCTGTGGACTGACTTGTGTCCTAAATTTTGCCAACAACAAC
>NW_015159805.1:82683-82799 GCF_001447785.1 Gekko japonicus
CCGCGGGCGTTGCAGCTGCCGCCGAGAACAGTGCCGGCGGCCATGACTTTTTAAAGAGCCCCTCCCGAGACCTGGGGGAGCCAGAATGACCTCTCCCGTGTGATGTCTGAGCTGCA
>NW_015159805.1:83026-83950 GCF_001447785.1 Gekko japonicus
CCATGGCGGTTGCAGCTGCAGCCGAAAAACGACCCCGGCGGCCATTACTTTTTAAAGAGCCCCCAAGGAGACCTGGGGGAGCCAGAATGACCTCTGGGCAATATTGCCCCTGGGCAGTCGTGGATTCTCTATTGGCAATTATGTACTCCATGATCTTCTATGGGCCAGCGACCTCTCCATGATTCCCGATGGGCAATCATGGATTCTCTGTTGGCAGTTCTGTCCTCCTTGATCCCCTCTGGGCCAGCGACCTCTCCATTGTTCCCTATGGGGGGCTGTCCTGGATTCTCTCTTGGCAATGATGGACTGCGCACTCTCCCCTCTGGGCGAGCCTCTCTCCACTATCCTCTATGGGCCCTACTGTGGGCAATCGCTGCCCTTCGCCTGAGTACGTCCCGCCGAAGCCCCGAGGCCCGGCTGCCGTCCCGAAGGTTCCCCGGCAGGAACGGGGAAGGGGGGGCTGGTTGGCCCGACTGACGGCTGCCCCCTCCTGCCCTCCGGAGGGCGACTCCCCCCAGCTTCGCTTTCTCCGGGGGGGAGGGGGGTGTCCGTCGGTCGCCGTCGGGGGGAGCGGTGGGCGCCGAAGGCTCCCCGTGTTGGGAAAGACGCTCGGAGGTGGGCCGGGGGGCCGGGAGCGGAGCAGGAGGCCCAGCTGCCGGGCAGGGAGTGCCGGGGGGGGAGGGGGGGCAAGGCTCTGGGGAGGGCGTCGCGGCCGAGGGATGCTGTGCGGAGGTCCCCGGTGGGACCGCTCCCCGGCCCTGGAGGAGGCTCGGCCCGGGAGCCCAGGCGGCGGCGGCGGCGGCGGCAGGGGCTGGATGCCCCCCAGGCCCGCCCGGTGGAAAGAATGACGGCATGCATCGCTCCCCGTCCGTCCGTCCGTCCGTCCGTCCGTCCCCTCGGCGGGTGCCAGCCGGCTGACATCAG
>NW_015159805.1:84186-91283 GCF_001447785.1 Gekko japonicus
GGGGGGGGGGAGCGAGGGAGAGAGAGAGGAGGGAAGGAAGGAAGGGCCCCCCCCCCCGTCTCGACACAGGTGCCTCCTCCTGGCTCCCCGCTGGGGGGACCCTCTCCTCCCTTTTGATCCTCACAACAACCCTGCCGGGTAGGATAGGCAGGGAGGGCGTGACTGGCCCGAGGCCACCCAGCAGGCTTCCAAGCCCCAGCGGGGATTCGAACCCGGGAAGCTGAGTCCGACACTCAGACCCCCCCAGATCTCCAAGCAATGGAGCCGGGGAAGGGCTCCTCAAGGCCGGGTAAGGAGCAGCCCCCCCCCCCTTCCCCAGGCCCAGAGAAAGCGGGCACCTTCCTCCGCACTCCCCCCTGGGGCAAAGCAGCTCTGCAGCTTCTCCTTTTATGCCAGACGTGGCCGGGTGCTTTGACAGAGTTCTTCGCCTGATTTCTATCCCGACTCTCTCCCCAAGGGCTCGACATCCCTCTCCCCTGTCGTGGCCTCACAGCAACAACCACCCTGCGAGGTTGACTGGGCCGAGAGGGCATGACCGGCCCTAGAGCGCCCAGCCGGCCAGCCTGCATGGCGCAATGCAGGGTCTGGACCTGGTCCCCCCAGATCCAGGTCAGACACTCGAGCCCCGACACCAGGCAGGCTTGGGCGAACTGGCTCTTTCCCGGGCTCCAGTAGAAGGCCAAGGACTGCGTAAGGCTCCTTCCAGGCACCAAGAGCTGCAGATGACCCGCTCCGTGGCACGGAAACCCGGGTGTCGAGGCAGGAGACTCAGTCTGAGGGGAGAGGGCGGGGGGGGGGACTGGCAGGGGGGTGTGTGTGTGGGGGGGCTCCTGAAGCCCCACAGCCAGTCTGGGACCCAAGGAAGAAGAACCCAGGCATCAGAGAGCCACAAGGATACGTACTTCGTCCAAAGCCTTTAAGTCTCAGCAGTCCTTACAGCCGTCCTGGAAGACGCGCTCCTCCTCTTCTTCCCATACCATAGATGGGAATACTGAGGCAGGGGGGAAAAAACCCCACCAGTGGCTTGCCAGAGACCGCCTTGCTGTGGCTGCGATCACACACACACTAAATAATCCACTTTTGATCCACTTTCCAATGGGATTTTGCCAGTTCACACGGTAAGATCCAGTCGGGAAGGGCACAGAAAGTGGGACTGAGTGTGTGTGTGGCTGCCGTTTGTAGATGAGGTGAGGTTTGACTGCTACCCAACCCCTGCTTCCGTCTACAAATGAGAAGCCATGATACGGATTGGGGCCTCCCAGGAAAGGCAGAAGGGTGTTTAACCCTTTTAACTTGTTAACCTCTCCGCTCCGTTTTGCCAGTGGAAAACTGGGTTCCCCAGGCTGTTATTTAGCATTTTAAGGGGGGGGGGGAAGATCCATGTGTCCAGTGTCCCCTCTAAGCTAAGTTAGTGTGAGCCAGCTCACAGTTTTTTAGCCTCCGGCTCACACGTTTTTGTCTTAGCTCAGGAAGGATGGGGCCTCCAGAGCAAACTAAATTACGCAGTAGCCACAGCTTTAATGCCAGGAGGTCACAAAGTAGGATTTTTGCTCACAAGACTCCACGGCTTAGGGGGAGCATTGCGGATGTGTCCCCCTTTAAATCTCTAACAACAGACAGACAGCGCACCTCCAATGAGTGAACCTGCACGGGCAATGAAGGAGTAAATCCCTTCTCCCGCTAGAGTTGTCAGTCTCCAGGTGGGGCCTGGTGATCTCCTATTACAACTGATTTCCAGATGACAGGGATCGGTTCCCCTGGAGAAAATGGCTGCTTTGGGGGAAGGGGGTGGAGTCTGTGGCTTCATACCCTCCCGAGGTCCCTCCTCTCCCCAAACCCCACCCTCCCCAGGCTCCGCCCCCCAAATCTCCAGGTATTTCCCAACCTGAATCCGGTAACCCTCTCTCCCGCTCCCAATGGGCATCAGGGCTGGTCTTTGTGAGGAGGGCCTGGGTCCAGAGCGGCTTCACTCCGCCACCTCTCAAATGAAGACTGGCCTAGAATTGAGACCCATCCAGTCGAGAACCACCGCCAAGAGTGCGCTGGGGTCGTGCTTTCTCCTGGCAAGTTGCCTCACTCACAGGCAGTGTTCCCTCTAAGCTGACCTCATGTGAGCTAGCTCACAGTTTTTTAGCCTCCAGCTCACACATTTTTGTCTAAGCTCAGGGAAGATGGCTCCAGAGCAAACTAATTTATGCAGCAGCCAAACCGCTCACTCACAACTTAAATGCCGGTAGCTCTCAAGGCAGAATTTCTGCTCACAAGACTCCACAGCTTAGAGGGAGCATTGCAGCCAGTATTCCCTCTAAGCTGAGTTAGTGTGAGCTAGCTCACCGTTTTTTAGCCTCCGGCTCATACAGTTTTTGTCTCCGCTCAGGAAGGATGGGGCTCCGGAGCAAACTAATTTAATGCAGCAGCCCAATCGCTCGCTCACCACTTCAATGCCAGGAGCTCACAAGGTAGAATTTTTGCTCACAGGACTCCACAGCTTAGAGGGAGCATTGAAGGTATACCCATTCCACAGATGCGGAAGTGCTACTGAGACAGAACAAGCCTCTCTAGCGCCAGCACAGGGTTGTGGTGAGACTAGGATGTGGGAGATCCAGGCTCGAAACCCTGCTCTGCTTGCTCAATGAAGTAATTGAATCAATGCAAATCAGCGAGGGGAATTTGTCGTGCCGCTTCGCCACCCTGCTCTGCTTGCTGAGGCCAGTCACAAACTCTCAGCCTGGCCTCCCTTGCAGGGTAGCTGTGAAGATAAAGCAGAGGAGGAGAGAACCATGCAGTGAGCCACTTTGGGCCCCTACGGGGTAGGAAAGTGGGGTGTCAATGAAGTAATTGAATCAATGTAGGCGAAGGCGTGGCTTCGCCTCATGCAAATGAGCGAGGGGAATTTGTCGTGCCGCTTCGCCTTCTGGCCAGCAGAGGCTCTGAACAAGATTCAAGTCCAGAAGCTCTTGAAAGACCAACAAGGTTCTCAGGGTCTGGCTGTGACCTTTCCGCCGCCAGCAAGCTCTGGAGAGCCAAAAGTCCCTACAAAGAGCACGTCGGGGAACCCGGGGCAATGGTGCCGGGTCTTCTTAGGCAGCAGCCACCAGCAGCACCACTCTGCTTCAGTCAGGATCAGGGCCCTCTGTGCGTGCGCCTTGTAAAGGGCCAGCAAGTCTCAGCCAATTTATAGCGACCCCAACAAGGGCCTTCGCACAATGCTCCCTCTAAGCTGTGGAGTCCTGTGAGCAAAAATTATACTTTTGTGGGCTGCCGGCATTAAAGTTGCAAGCGAGCGATTCGGCCACTGCAGTTTGCTCCGGAGCCACATCCTTCCTGAGCGAAGGCAAAAATGTGTGAGCCGGAGGCTAAAGAACTGTGAGCTAGCTCACACTCACTCGCCATAGAGGGAACATGGGGCCCTGGAGCGGCAGAGGGGGTTCACTGCCCTTCCTCAGCAGAGCAGCTACGCTGAAGCCCAACAGCAACTCAGAGACCAGCCAAGACCTGCAGGAGAGAAGCTTTTTAGAGTCAAAACTCCCTTCATCAGACAGGGACGAGGGAGGTTTTGGCCCTCCAAGGCTCAGACTCCGCAGACCCTGCTGGTCTCTCGGGGGCTCCTGGACTCCGGTCTGGCCGCTGGGACTTCCTTCCTGGTCGCCCATCCAAGGCCCGAGACCCAGCAGGGGACGGTAGTTAGAATGTTGGGCTAGGATCTGGGAGCTCCAGGGTCGAATCTCCACTCTGCCAGGGAAGCTTCCTGGATGGCCTTGGGTCACACACTCTCAGCCGAGCCTACCTCGCAGGGTCGATGTGAGGGTAAAACAGAAGAGAGGACAACCATGTAAGCCACTTTGGGTCCCCACTGGGGAGAAAGGAAGGGAATAAATGAAGGAAATAAAAATACCGACCTTCCTTAGCTTCCAGCCTATGGTGACCCCAGCAAGGGGCTTCCAAGGCAGGTGAGAAGCAGAGGTGGTCTGCCCTTGCCTTCCTCTGCAGTGCCTTCCTTGGTGGTCTCCCATCCAAGTACTGACCCTGCTTAGCTTCCCACTTATGGTGACCCCAGCAAGGGGCTTCCACGGCAAGGGAGAAGCAGAGGTGGTCTGCCGTTGCCTTCCTCTGCAGAGCCTTCCTTGGTGGTCTCCCATCCAAGTACCGACCCCACTTAGCTTCCGAGATCTGACAAGATGTCCCATCAGGGTCCTACAACATAAACAATAAAAACCTGCTGGACGTCAGCTAATCTCCTCTGGTTCCCACACTCCGAATTTAATCTAAAATCAGTGTTTGTCAATGCGGCTGTCCCAGAGTGCAAGAGCGGCTTTTGCTCTTCCTCTTCAACCCTTGTGGTGTCCACCAATGCTCCCTCTAAGCTGTGGAGTCTTGTGAGCAATAATTCCACTTCGTGAGCTACTGCTGGCATTAAAGATGTGAGCGAACAGTTTGGCTGCTGCATGAATCAGTTTGCTCTGGAGCCACATCCTTCCTGAGCAAAGACAAAAACGTCTGAGCCGGAGGCGAAAAAAACTGTGAGCTAGCTCACACTCACTCAGCTTAGAGGGAACACTGGTGCCCACTTCCCACTCCTCTTTTGCCAAGCATCTGGCTACGGGTCGGGGTCAGATCGTCCACACAGTGGGTGCCTCAACTGGCAACTTTTTAATGCCATCAAGGGGTGGCAGAGTGGCACAGTCCTCTCTTGTGCGTGCCCGTCCAAAGCAAACCTGGGGGCAGCCGAATGAGCCGGGTTCCAGGTGGGGAATCAGTGGACCAGTGGAAAGACGGGCCCCTAAATGTCTCACCTGCACTCAGGTACATGTCGTCTGTCCCCCCCAACCCCTGGATGACGTATGCTGTTTTAGGAGCAAGCAGAGAGAGGGTCTTGTGGTTCCAGAACAACGAACCAATGGACTGACGGAATAGATTGTGAAGAGAGGGTGAAAAGGCCATGAAGCGCAAGGGGTGTGTGGTGTCTTTAACCCATTCTCCCAGGCTGACCTTTGGGGGTGGAAGGGTGCCGTCAGGTCACAGCTGACAAGGGGGTCTCAGGGCAAGAGGCCGTTCGGAGGAGGTCTCCCAGAGCCTGCCTCCGCATCATGACGACAACCCTGGTATTCCTTGGAGGTCCCCCATCCAGGTACTCGCTGGAGCCAGCCCTGCTTAGCTTCCAGCATCCGATGGGTTTGGCTAGACTGGGCCATGCAGGTCAAGGCATCTTTGGTGTCGTGGTGAAGTGCGCGGACTCTAATCTGGGGGAACCGGGTTTGATTCCCCACTCCCCCAGTTGCAGCTGCTGGATGACCTTGGGCAAGCTGTAGTTCTGTCAGAGCTGTTCTTGGAACAGCAGTTCTCAAGAGAGCTCTCTCAGCCCCACCCGCTTCCCAGGGTGTCTGTTGTGGGGAGGGGAAGGGAAGGAGATTGTAAGCCGCTCTGAGACTCCTTTGGGCAGTGAAGGGCCATGGGGTATACATCCAGTCTCTTCTCCCTTCTTCTTCTTTGTGGTGTACCTATTTCTGTGGATGGGGCTCCCCTGTCATGCATCAGGGGAAGTGGGCTCCAGCCTAGACTTCCTTCCATCAGCGTGTCAGTCTTGAGGAGGGTGCCGTAGTCCTTGCTGTTCTTGCTAATTAACGCCCCCCCAGCCTTATGGGTATATCGGGAGATGCTTTGCTGCAGAACTCTTGCTGCTCCTTCCCACCCCCCTAGCAGGTGGTCTTCCCTGCAGGAAGGCCTGGTGGGACGAAGGAGCAGAAGTGTGTTTCAGGGCTTGGTTCTGTGTGATCGGAGAGATTCGCACCGGGAGCCCTCGCAAAGCTGAGAAGACACAGCCGCACGGCTTGTCCCCAGCTGTAAGCGCCATACTGCTCATGGGCTCCCCACCCATCTCCAATGCCCCCTCTGAGCTGTGGAGTCTTCTTGTGAGCAAAAGTTCTTCTTGGTGAGCAACTGGCATGAAAGTTGTGAGTGAGCGATTTGGCTGCTGCAGACATTAGTTTGCTCTGGAGCCCCATCCTTCCTGAGCCAAGTCAAAAATGTGTGAGCCGGAGGCTAAAACACTGTGAGCTAGCGCACACTGACTCAGCTGAGAGGGAACACCGCCAAGCTGTGGAGTCCTGTGAGCAAAAATTCCCCCTAGTGAGCTCCTGGCATTAGAGTTGTGAGTGAGCAATTGGGATACTGCATGAATTAGTTTGCTCTGGAGCCATCCTAGGTCCAGAGCAGTGTTCCCTCTAAGCTGAGTTAGTATGAGCCAGCTCACAGTTTCTTAGCCTCCGGCTCACACATTTTTGTCTTCGCTCAGGAAGGAGGGCTCCACAGCAAGCTAATTTATGCAGTAGCCAAATTGCTCACTCACAACTTTAATGCCAGTAGCTCACAAAGTAGAATTTTTGCTCACAAGACTCCACGGCTTAGAGGGAACATTGGGACTCCTGAGCGAAGACAAAAATGGGTGAGCTGGAGGCTAAAACACTGTGAGCTGGCTCACACTCACTCAGCTGAGAGGGAACACTGCCCATCTCGGGGGGGCCAGATGTGTGGGATGGATCCTGAGAGGATGAGGGACCCCACCGCCTCCAGCCCCTTCCTCTCTTTGCTCCCAGCCTCGCCCGGCAAAGCCCAGACGGCCTCTCTCTTCGCTGCCTCCCAGAGCCGCATTCTTGAGCCCCTGTGCTGGCCGGCGCTCTGAGGGCAGCCACAGGCTTGCCATATATGGTCAGATTTGGGGTTTCTTCATAGGCTGGTTCTATATAAGGCCTGGTTTGGCGGGATGCTGCGTCTCTGGCAGGCAGGAGCACGTCTCCACGGAGGGAGAGACCCCGGCCAGAACGGAGACCCCGGCCACCCCCCCATGTGCAGACACACGCACGCAAGCACACATGCACCCCCCCCCCCCCCGCCAGTTTGGTGTAGTGGTGAAGTGCCGCAGACTCTAATCTGGGAGAGGAAGAAGAAGAGATTGGATTTCTACCCCGACCTTCACTACCCAAAGGGGTCTCAGTGGGGCTGACAAACTCCTTTCCCTTCCCCTCCCCACAACAGGCACCCTGGGAGGCAGGCGGGGTTGAGAGAGCTCTCTGGAGGAATGCCCTTGAGAGAACAGCTCT
>NW_015159805.1:91928-94850 GCF_001447785.1 Gekko japonicus
CGGTTTACAAACTCCTTTCCCTTCCCCTCCCCACAACAGACACCCTGTGAGGTAGTCGGGGCTGAGAGAGCTCTTTCAAGGACTGTCCTTGAGAGAACAGCTCTGAGAGAGCTGTAGCTTGCCCAAGGTCATCCAGCAGCTGCTAGTGGAGGAGTGGGGAATCAAACCTGGTTCTTCCAGATTAGAGTTCGCGCACTTAACCACTCGGCTAAACTGTCCAGCCTGCCTCCTCCTATGGGTGCCGTACACTCCATGAGGCCACAGTTGCTGGCAACGGCAAGGACAGCCTTCGGGGAAATTGCTTCATGAAAGGAAAGCAATGAGAGATAAATCGATTACACTTGGAACATGGAAAATATCTTCACTCATAACCCACCGTATTCCCTAGTCTCATGTCACTGAGCCAGTCTGCAGGGTAAAGATCTCCGTGTTACTTGAAAACTGGTCCGCTGCAGGGGCCAATACAAAAGTAAGTGCAGTTTGTCCTTCTGGGCCCCCACTTATTCCAAAGCCCATGTCAACAATTGCCGCAGAATTTCTGTGGCATTTGCTATAATGTTAGAGTACTTTACTCTTTCCAGTGGCTCTGCTTTCCTGAGGCCACAGATACAGGGCTGAGGTCTGGAGCGTCTCCAGGTGAGGGTTACTGATCGCACGGCCAGTCAGGTTCCTTAGGGTTGCAAAACCCTAAGGAAACGGGGCACCCAAGCCTCTTCGTTCTTCTTAGGACACCCCTCCATCTCTCCCCCAAGTGTGTTTGAGCCAGTTTGGTGTTTTGGTTAGGAGCGCGGACTCTAATCTGGGTTTGATTCCCCACTCTTCCACGTGCACCTGCTGGATGACCTTGGGCAAGCCATCGTTCTGGCAGAGCTGTTCTTGAAAAAGAGCCGTTTCTGTCAGAGCTCTCTCAGCCCCACCTACCCTCACAGGGAGTTTGTCAGCCGCTCTGAGACTGCTTCGGGTAGTGAAGGGCGGGGTATACATCCAATCTCCTCCTCCTCCTCCTCTTCTTCTTTTTTCTTTCTTCTTCTCCTGGCTGTCTCTGAAGAAGTGAGCAGTGACTCACGAAAGCTCCTACCCTGCCACAGATATGGCTGGTCTTTACGGTGCTACTGGGCTCTTGATCCTTTCAAAAGATGGCATTCATCTGTGCAGTCACGGTTCATCTTTCTCTTGCACGTTACGGCCCGGGCTGCCACACACGCAAAACCCCGACCTGACCGTGGAAGATCTGACCGATTCATTAGTTTATTGCTGCAGGGCTGTAGGGGGGATCCATGCAATGCTTATTTGGGATCCACCTAGTTTCGGATCATTGTGTACAAGGCTCATTCCTGCAACGGGCGGCTTGGGTGTTGCGGAGCTGGGAGTCCAAGAACACTCTATCTTAGGCCATCGAAGTTCTGCTCCCATTCCTGTCACAGAGAGACGCCGCTGGGAGCCATTCTGCAGTGGGAAGGCCAGCACAAAGCGCCGCATTCTTAAGGAAACCCTGTGCCATTAGCTAGCCATACGCTAGAGTGAGGCTCACGGCCACCGGCACTCTAGGTGCTGTGGTCTGAAGGCTGCAGATTGTCTAATGAGCAAGAAGCCCCCCGCAAAGCCTGATGCTGGGTCGCATCAATTGCATGGGGCGTTGCTGTTCTAGATGGATATGGTCCTGAAAGGCACTCTTCAGGGCATAACAACATGGGACTTCCTTTCTCATAGACCTGCTCCCTTCGTTTATTCCATTCTTAATCCAGCCCACGGCTGGCTCATAAACTCTACCACCTCACCTGCACCAGATGAAAAGGGAAAATTTATATGCGGGAGTCACCTGCGTATTGGTCACCCTCAAGGCTCCCTCTAAGCTGTGGAGTCTTGTGAGCAAAAATTCTACTTTGTGAGCCACTGGCATTAAAGTTGTGAGCGAGCGATTGGGCTGCTGCATAAATTAGTGTGCTCTGGAGCCCTCCTTCCTGAGCAAAGGCAAAAGGTGTGAGCCAGAGGCTAAGAAACTGTGAGCTAGCTCACATTAACTCAGCTTATAGGGAACACCGCCTCCTACACCATTTTCCAGAAGTTTCATGCGCAATGGAGGAAGGGCAGATTAGAGCCCTGCAGAAGTTGCTACGGAGCAGAACCCTTTCAGTCATTCCATGAATGCGTGGAGGGAGAAAGCAGAGTCCCGTGTCCTGCGTCCCCTGACAGTCGCGCTTTCCTCATAAGGTGCTAAAGTCCAGGTGCGTTCAATGGCAGGCGTCTGTGGCTTCCCACCCTGGGTTCCCACTCGGGCCTTCACACACACACTGAATGATGAACACCCTTTCGATCCACTTTGCAACTGGATCTTACTGTGTGAAACGCCAAAATCCACTTACAAATGATGGCTGAAGTGCATTGAAAGGGCATTATTCGGTGTGTGTGTAACTTAAGAACATAAGAGAAGAGAATGTTGAATCAGGCCAATGGCCTGTCTAGTCCAACACTCTGGGTCACACAGTGGCCGAAAATACCAGGTGCCATCAGGAGGTCCAGCAGTGGGGCCAGGACACTAGAAGCCCTCCCACTGTTGCCACCCCCCAAGCACCAAGAACACAGGGCATCACTTGCCCCAGCCTGAGAGTTCCTATCTATGCCTTGTGACTGATAGCCCCTGATGGACCTCTGCTCCATATGTTTATCCAGTTCCCTTTTGAAGCCGTCCATGCTTGTAGTCGCCACCAATGTTCCCTCTAAGCTGTGGAGTCTTGTGAGCAAAAATTCTGCTTTGTGAACTACTGGCATTAAAGTTGTGAGCGAGCGGTTTGGCTACTGCATAAATTAGTTTGCTTTGGAGACATCCTTCCTGAGCTAAGACAAGAATGTGTGTGCCAGAGGCTAAAATACTGTGAGCTAGCTCACACTAACTCAGCTTAGAGGGAACACTGGTCGCCACCA
>NW_015159805.1:94916-95293 GCF_001447785.1 Gekko japonicus
TCTGCTCCATATGCTTATCCAGTTCCCTCTTGAAGCCGTCCATGCTTGTAGCTGCCACCACTTCCTGTGGCAGTGAATTCCATGTGTTAATCACTCTTTGGGTGAAGAAGGACTTCCTTTTACTCGTTCTAACCCGACCGCTCAGCAATTTCATGGAGTGCCCACGAGTTCTTGTCTTGTGAGAAAGGGAGAAAAGTACCTCTTTCTCGACCTGCTCTATCCCACGCGTAATCTGGTAAACCTCGATCATGTCACCCCTCAGCTGTCGTTTCTCCAGGCTAAAGAGCCCCAAGCACCTGTAACCTTTCTTCATAGTGTAGGCGCCCGAGAGAGAGAGAGAGAGAGAGAGAGAGAGAGAGAGAGGGAGAGAAGAAGAG
>NW_015159805.1:95324-95924 GCF_001447785.1 Gekko japonicus
CATAGTGTAGGCGCCCGAGAGAGAGAGAGAGAGAGAGAGAGAGAGAGAGAGAGAGAGAGAGAGAAAGAGAGACTGTTTCAACCTAAGACAGTTTCAGAGGATAGTTGTGTTGATCCGCGGCAGAACAGCGAGACTCGAGCCCAGGAGCACCTGAGAGGGGTTTTTTTTTGGGGGGGGGGAGTTATAAACATGCAAGAGTCAAAACTCACGTTGCCGTTACCTGACCAAAGGAGCCTTGGCTCTCGAAAGCGTCAACACCCCACCCCCACCCCCAATGGTTTTGGTCTCTGAGGTGCTCCTGGACTGGAAGCGAGCCGTTTCAACTAAAAAGATGGGGACATTGGGGTGTGGCGGCTGCAGACGTGGTCCCCCCCCCCGCACATTCACAGAATGCCTGAAAAGGACGGGAGTTTAGGAATGAAGCGGATGGAATGCAAAGGGAAAGGGAGACGGGTGTCGCCGTGGTCAGTTTGTGCCGTGGACTCTGCTCTCTGAGGGGCTCAGCCGGGGCTGGAGCTCCATGCACAGTCATGTGAGTCTCCACTCCACCTGTCTTCCCGGGGGGGGGGTCTTCCCCCCCCCGTGCCTGTGGTTGTGTTG
>NW_015159805.1:95956-102393 GCF_001447785.1 Gekko japonicus
CTGCCTTTGAGTAGACCCATACGGAGGTAAGCTCTGCTTGCTCAAACGGGCTCCGCGGATGACAAAGGGAAGGCCCAGCCATGTGGAATGGGAGTTCAGGTTTTAGGCATTCATTTCTTGGTACAGAGCCCCCATCTTGTGGCGCTGCCAGGGCCAAGTTTGAACAGTCACATATAATTTAAATCTCTGCCTTAATGGACATAAGAACACAAGAGAAGCCCATGTTGGATCAGGCCAATGGCCCATCCAGTCCAACACTCTGTGTCACACAGTGGCCAGAAATACCAGGTGCCATCAGGAGGTCCAGCAGTGGGGCCAGAAGTCCTCCCACTATTGCCGGGGGGGCTTGGGGGGGCCAAGCACCAAGAATACAGAGCATCACTGCCCCGGACAGAGTGTTACATCTGTATGTTGTGGCTAATAGCCACCAGTGGACCTCTGCTCTGTATGATTATCCAGTCCCCTCTTGAAGCCGTCCATGCTTGTAGCCACCACCACTTCCTGTGGCAGGGATTGCCACATGTTAATTACTCTTTGTGTGAAGAAGGACTTCCTTTTATCTGTTCTAACCCGACTGCTCAGCAATTTGATTGAGTGCCCACAAGGAGTTCTTGTCTTGCGAGAAAGGGAGAAAAGTACCTCTTTCTCTGCCTTCTGTCTCATGCATAATTTTGTAAACCTCGATCATGTCACCCCTTAATCGTCATCTCTCCAAGGTTGAGAGCCATAACCTCTTTAACCTTTCTTCATAGGGAAGGGGTTCTGTCCGCTTAATCATTTCAGTTGCCCTTTTCCTGCACCTTTTCTAATGCTAGAATATCTTTTTTGAGGTGTGGTGACCAGAACTGTACACAGTATTCCAAATGAGGTTGCACCATGGATTTATGCAGGGTCATTGTGACGATGGCTGATTTGTTTTCAGTCCCCTTCCAAATAATCCCCAGCATAGCACTGGCCTTTTTTATTGTCGTTGCTCGCTGAGTCGACTGATGCAGTAGCTCCAGAAGTTTCAGTGATCATTTATTAAACAAATTACATTCTTATAACCAAATATCTGCGTGGTAACTAAACCACCCTCCAACAATCCCTGATCCTTTTTCAACTGGAATCACAGGCTTGGATCCAGACAAGACTTTTCCGCGGGCACAGGGATTTCCACCCGCCAAGTCAGGGTAGCCAGCATGCTTGTCCGCCACACAAACAGCTGGCTGAGCATTCCAGATGTGCAACCGTGTTAGTCTGTGGTCACGAAATCAAACAGAAGTCCACTTGAAAACTGACAAAAGTTTATTCCAGCCTAAGTTTTCATGAGTCAGGGCTCACTTCATCAGGCACAAATGGAGGGCGAAACCATTTTGCAGAGACTTTTACAGCCAAAGTCACCAAAGAGGGGAGCGGTAGAGGAGGAGTTATAGCAGAGAATGTCCTGATGAAAATACTGTTGTAAATCACCAGGGGGTGAGACAGATAGAAGAAGGGCAGAGTGGAATAAATAAAGTCTAATCAAGTGTGATGAGCTGCTTCTAATCGAGGAAGGTGCAGTATGAAGCAGAAGAAAATCAACTAACATCTTTAAAGGATTACATTATGGTATAATATAATAACATGGCAACAACATTAAAAGAACCAATTAATATCTCTAAAGAATTGATCCTGAGTTATTAGGCTCTATTGTGCACAGGGAAATCCAAGTCTCTGTTTAAGCTAGGGGAAGAGATAGTAATGAATTCTAATTCAGCACTTTCTTGTTGGATTCTCCCTTTGTAGCTTTTTTTTTTGGTAGAACAGTGACTTTTAGATATGAACCAATAAGTCCAGGAAGTTGAAAATGTTCTCACACTCATTTCTAAATGTTGCCATTTTTGATGTCATATTAGTGTCCATTTATTCTGTCGTGTGGGGTCTGACTTGTTTGTCCAATATCGACTGAAGAAGAGCATCGTTGGTACGTGATAACATTAATCACTTCAGAAGTCAAACGAGTGGACGAGCCCAAGACAGTGTAGCTGATATTACTGGGTCCGGTGATAGCACCGCCAGAGTGTATTGGGTAGAAAAGTTGGCTTTACGGTTGCTGTAGGGTCTGGTTCGAGGTTTGGGTCTCTGTTAAGTGGCCCATTGCTGTCAGTGAGAAGCCGTTTGTGGTTAAGGAGCTCTGGGCCTGAGACAGAGAAAGGGAAATCCGGGAGAAGCTGTGGACCAGAGGGGTTTGTTATGAGGTCCGGATCTGACATAAATGTCATTTTGTTGGGCCGAGCCATGTGTGCCATAAAAAATAATGCCAGGTAACGGGAGATATAAACTTGATAAAGGACACAGGCAAACCCAATTGACTATATTATTTTTGACTCAAAATACAAATATGCTTTAAACATTCTTACAGTCAGAGGTTCACCCGGGTGAGGTACGGGGGGCGGGGCACATGAAGAAGCCCCGCCCCCTGCTTCCGGCCGCCCCGCTTCCGTCCCTCATTCAGCCAGGAGGAGGCAGGAGAAGAGGGAGGGTAAGTTGCTTCCTCCCTGCCTCTCCCCACCCCTCCCCTCCTGCCGCCCTGGCAGGTCCCCCGCCGGGCCCCTCATGGGGCTCGGCAGTGGAGCTGCAAGGCCGCTGGTGGCGGCCGGGACCGTTGGGGGCAGGGTGTGTGGCCTTATGACACACTTCCGGTGATGTCAGGGGGTGTGGCATATGCTAATGAGTTATGCTAATGAGTTTCCCTAGCTCTTTTTCTACAAAATGACCCCTGCTTACAGTACTTCCTGATACCATCCCTCCCACTTCCACCGCCCATTATGCATTAGCACTGGGACAGTATCCAGGGACACAATCAGGGGTCATTTCCTGCAGGAGTGCACAGGAGCGGAGCTCCGGCAGTAAAGAGCCCAGGGGGTGGGCACATGCAACAAGCCCCGTCCCCTGCTCCCAGCAGCCCTCAGCAAGAAGCAGCCAGGTACGTTGCACAGCACCCCCCCGGCCCACGCCAAGGCATATGCAAATAAGTTATGCTAATGAGTTATGCTAATGAGCTCCTGCACCTGTTTTTCTACGAAATGACCCCTGGACATAATGCACAGCTTTGGTCATCGGACATGAAAGGTAATGACCACTTGCTCGCGGGCCAGATAATAGTCCTGGATGGGCCGCTTCTGACCCACGGGTCGTATGTTTGACACCCCTGCATCACTGACAATACGTTGGCTTGCTTTTGACCTGGGAGGTGTACCTTTAGGAAGCCTGTCCTGAAGCAGGCTTAGCTCTGGCTACCCGTCGGGCTTTGTCAGTCTCTTTCCTTACCTAATCATGTGGGTATTGTAACCTCAAGGATCCCCATTGTCAGTTCTTCTGGAGAGAGGCTTTGTCTGAAGAACTGGACCAAATGTGGTGGTAACACCTTGACTGTAGGCGGTGGATTGTTTTGTGAACTCTGGGGTGTGGCTGGAAGAGCTATGTGGCTATATGTGGCAGTCAGTGTGGGGTGGTGCCTGTCACAGAACTGCATAGGAGTTCTTGGTGCTTGGGGGGGGGCAACAGTGGGAGGGCTCCTAGTGTCCTGGCCCCACTGCTGGACCTCCTGATGGCACCTGGTGTTTTTGGCCACTGTGTGACACAGAGTGTTGTGCTGGAGGGGCCATCGGCCTGATCCAACATTGGCGTCTCTTGTGTTCTTATGAGTGTCCAGGAAATGGATCTGGTGAGGGGATGAGCCCAGGGTCATGTTGGTGGTGTGGTTGAACGTCTTTTGGAACCTCTGGAGAGCTTCCTTCTCCTGCGCCCAGGTGATGAAAACGTCTTGGATAAATGTGAAGTGCAGGAGAGTTCTGAGTGGGGAGGAGCTGAGGAAGGCATTGCTCAAAGTCAGGCTTGAGCCATAGCTGACCTTCAGCCACCATCCAGAACAATCCGTAGTCTGGACATGGCGAAAGGTGTGAGTGGGAAGTAGAGAGGCCAGGTCCAGTTTGGGAAATACCTGGAGATTTTAGGGGTGGAGCCCGAGGAGGGCGGCGCTTGGGGAGAGGAGGGGGAAGGACTTCCATGGGGTATAAAGCCACAGGGTCCACCTTCCAAAGCAGTGATTTTATCCAGGGGACTGATCTTTGTTGCCTGGAGATGAATTGTGGTCCCAGGACAGGGGTGGCCAAACTTGCTTAATGTAAGAGCCACAGAGAATAAACGTCAGATATCTGAGAGCCACAAGGCTTGAACAAAGATGATTTCTATGATTCTAATATAACCCACACGTTTTTATTGGAAAATATGCACATTTGCTTTTTATTAACATTAAAAGAGAAGGCTTTCACGGCCGGAGTTCATTAGCTGCTGTAGGTATTCCGGGCTGTGTGGCCGTGGTCTTGGCATTGCAGGACCTGACGTTTCGCCAGCAGCTGTGACTGGCATCCTCAGAGGTATAACACAGAAAGAGGGAGCACTCTCTGTGTCAAGGTGAGAAGAAGCAAAATGGTTGGCAGGTAATTTATATCTACTCGGGAAGGTGGGGTAGGGCTGAGTCATTCTCTTCTAGGAGTTCCCCCGGCAGTGAACCTGCTAATGGAGGAGCTTTCCTGAGGAGGTTCTTTTGCATAGGGATTGTTTCCTGCCAAGGCCACGGCCACACATCCCGGAAAAACTACAGCAACTAATTAAAAGAGATGGCCAAAAATAAAAGCAAAAGGGGTATAAACAGATATTGATAATGATATTTAAATTTAGATAGGGAGGAGAGAGAGAGAAAGAGAGAGAGAAAGGGAGGGAGGGAGGAAAGGAAGGAAATTTGGGGAGGGAGAGATGGAAAGAAAGAAAGCAGAAGGGAAGACCAGCTACGGAGTCATGCCTCCCCTTTGCTTCCCCAGCCGCCCTGCCGGGAGCCACACACCATGTGTGAAAAGGCTGCATGTGGCTCCCGATCTCCCAGGAGATCTCCAGCCACCGCCTGGAGGCTGGCAACCAGAGAAGGGCTCTGGGGCCCAGGCTTGCAGATGGTCTCAGTTCAGCCACTGGATCAGAACCTGTCCAGAACAGGTTTGCTTTCTTGGTTTAAACCAGTTGCCAACGTGCCAAATTGTACTTTGGGTATTTCACCGTCTAGCTGCTTGGGGGCCCCCGTGGGCAGCATAAAGCGTAAGCCGACAGATGCCTTTCTGTAAGGCCCGAGAACCAGTGTTCCCTCTAAGCTGAGTTAGTGTGAGCTAGCTCACAGGTTTTTAGCCTACGGCTCACAGATTTTTGTCTTCGCTCAGGAAGGAGGGCTCCAGAGCAAACTGATGCTCGCAACTTTAATGCCAGTAGCTCACAGAGTAGCATTTTTGCTCACAAGACTCCACAGTTTAGAGGGAGCATTGCCGAGAACCTGAACAAGGACACGATCAGGCACGCGGGGGGGGGGATTGTACCCGGAGGCCGAGCCGAGTCCGCCTCCTTCCTCGATTCCACCCACACCAGCCCTGCCAGCCACAGGCTCCGAAAGAGCGGAGCGGAGGGATAAACCTTTGTGCGTCTGGAACAGGCACATCCCCCAATTCTTCTCCCAAGTTTGGTAAATTCCTTTTCCAGGGGACCGGGCCTGTTTGGCTTGGCAGGGCTCCCTGGCACGGGCGGAAGGTATGAAGCGGCCTCCTCGCCAGAGAGAGAAAGAGCGAGCCCGGGAATGCGTTCTCGCTCTTTTCTGGCCCGCTCTCTGAGCCACAGCCAGGGAGGCCTGGGACGGAGCAGAGCAAGCCAGCGGCCGCCTCTCTGGAGGCTGACTGAGGTCGGCCCACGTTCCAGGGGCTCAGGGCCCGGCCAGGTCTAGGGACGGAGGTTCGGTTCGGGCCTGGTTAGAGGCCAGCAGCAACTATTTGGGTTTCTGAGTTCTTTCCTAGCGGGGGTGCCTGCCAAGGGATTCAAGCTGGCGTTCCCACACTGATCTCTCTTCCCGGCTCTTCCTCTGATTCACCGAATCACCTCAGATGCCTTTGCCGTCCCGTCCCTCAGAGCATGCTCGGGCCAACCTTTCCGCTCATCTCACCAGAGGAACGTCCCTTCAGCTCAGGGCCTCTGGGGCTGCCAGCCTCTGGGTGGGTCAGACAACAAATATATACACTGCTCTGATTCACCGAATCACCTCAGATGCCTTTGCCGTCCCGTCCCTCAGAGCATGCTCGGGCCAACCTTTCCGCTCATCTCACCAGAGGAACGTCCCTTCAGCTCAGGACCTCTGGGGCTGCCAGCCTCCGGGTGGGTCAGACAACAAATATATACACTGCAAAAACCTTATTTATAAGTTAAAGTGTTCTATAAAGTAAAGGTAAAGGTTCCCTTGCTCGAAAGCCAGTCGAGTCCGACTCTAGGGTTGCGGTGCTCATCTCCGTTTCCAAGCCGAAGAGCCAGCGCTGTCCGAAGACGTTTCCGTGGTCATGTGGCCGGCATGACTAAACACCAAGGCGCACGGAACGCTGTTACCTTCC
>NW_015159805.1:102682-112706 GCF_001447785.1 Gekko japonicus
CGGGGGGGGGGACGACCGGCCTCGCCGCTGCCCCGGCGCCTCCCCCGTCTCAGAGCCGGTCGAGGGAGGGGGGCAAGACCGGCCTCGCCGCTGCCGCCTCCTCCGCCTTGGGGAGATCGAGCGGAGGGGGGGAAGGAGGCAGCCAGGCGGGCAGGCAGGCGGGCGGGGAGGGCTGCCTCGGTGAGATCGAGCGAAGGGGGGATGCAGGCGGCCAGGCGTGCAGGCGGCCTTGCCGCCGCTGCTGCCTCGGAGCCGGGCGGGGGGCGGGGGGGAGGTCCGGCTTCGCCGCTGCCGCCGCCTCCGCCACAAAACCGGACGGCAGGGGGGGGAGACTGGCCTCGCCGC
Source organism: Gekko japonicus (assembly GCF_001447785.1). Lineage (NCBI taxonomy): Eukaryota > Metazoa > Chordata > Lepidosauria > Squamata > Gekkonidae > Gekko > Gekko japonicus. Next base: position 103,028 of record NW_015159805.1, read on the forward strand.
TGCCCCCAGCGCCTCCGCCTTGGGGAGATCGAGTGGAGGGGGGGATGGAGGAGACGGAGCTCTTCTCTCCCCCCCCCCGTGAATATCGCGGGTCCCCCTCTTGTTTATTTATATTTACTGGTTTTAGCATGTTTCAAATGTGGTTTCTATTCTAAACCTCAAGAATAGAGCTGATTAGAAATATATAAAAGAACATTTTCAATAAAAAACATCCTGTTTATTGAAACCACTATGTTTTGTTTTACATCAAAAGAAAAAAAAGGTTACTTGTTAGACTACCCTCTGATACACACCACACACATACACAGTTTCAGATGAACCATGTTCCCAAAAATGAAAGTGACAGGTGCTTTCAAATGTGAGCAACCCACTCAAACTTAATTGATATTATTTTTCAATTTTTTTAACTCAAAATTAAACTCCCAGACTGCTGATGCTCCGGCCTTGTCTTCTGAAGAATTAAATGCTTAAAAAGCTCATCAACCAGATGGTATGATAATTGTGCACCTCAAGAGTATTGTCTGATTGACTCCTCCAGGTAAAAAAGGTTCACAGCCAAGAGATATCATTGGAGTCTCCGCTCGGCAACCCGAGGCCCAGCGGTGGCCTTCTCCCCCTTCTACCCCGACTGCAGATCCACCTCCAGCTGGCCTCAAAGGTTAAGAACATAAGAACATAAGAGACACCAGTGTTGGATCAGGCCAATGGCCCATCCAGCCCAACACTCTTGTGTCACACAGTGGCCAAAAATACCAGGTGCCATCAGGAGGTCCACCAGTGGGGCCAGGACATTAGAAGCCCTCCCACTGTTGACCCCCCCCCAAGCACCAAGAAGACAGAGCATCATTTGCCCCAGAGCCCCTAGCTATACCTTGTGGCTAATAGCCACTGATGGACCTCTGCTCCATATGCTTATCTAATTCCCTCTTGAAGCCGTCCATGCTTGTAACCACCACTTCCTGTGGCAGTGAATTCCAAGTGTTAATCACTCTTTGGGTGAAGAAGGACTTCCTCTTATCCGTTCTAACCCTAACCCTAACCGACTGTTCCCACGAGTTCTTGTATTGTGAGAAAGGGAGAAAAGAACCTCTTTCTCTACCTGCTCTTTCCCATGCATAATCTTATAAACCTCAATCATGTCACCCCTCAGTCGTCGTTTTTCCAAGCTAAAGAGCCCTAAGCGCTTTAACCTTTCCTCATAGGGAAAGTGTTCCAACCCTTTTATCATTCGAGTTGCCCTTTTCTGCACTTTTTCCAAAGCTATAATATCCTTTTTAAGGTGTGGTGACCAGAACTGCACATAGTATTCCAAATGAGGTCGCGCCATTGATTTATATAGGGGCATTATGATATTGGCTGATCGGTTTTCAATACCCTTCCTAATGCTCCCTCTAAGGCGTAGAGCCTTGCGAGCAAATATTCTATGTTGTGAGCAAGCAGTTTGGCTGCTGCATAAATTGGTTTGCTCTGGGGCCCTCCTTCCTGAGCTAAGACAGAAATGCATGAGCCGGAGGCTAAGAAACTGTGAGCTGGCTCACACTAACTCAGCTTAGGGGGAACACTGGTGCCGCACACGGCCCAGGAGTTCCCCAGCAGCTTCCCGAGTGCGTCTCCACCTCCTGCTTCCAGGGGACACTTTCCAGATGGCCTCCTCAGCTGAGGGGAACCCCCCCCCCCACATCTCTAGGGTATGCTCCGTCTCAAGTGCTGGGCACCCTCTGTGGAACCTGCTGGGCACCACTGCCAACTGTGGGACCCAGCAGCATCCCTGTAAATGGTAGTGGGAGACACACCGACCACCTCCCAACAGCTTGACAAGAGCCAGTTTGGTGCAGTGGCGAAGTGCGCGGAGTCTAATCTGGGAGAACTGGGTTTGATTCCCCACTCCTCCTCCACTTGCACCTGGCTGGATGACCTTGGCCAAGCCGTAGTTCTGATAAGAGCTGTCCTTGAAAAAGAGCAGTTTCTGTCAAGAGCTCTCTCAGCCCCGCCTACCTCACAGGGGTGTCTGTTGTGGAGAGGGGAAGAGAAAGGAGTTTGTAAGCTGCTCTGAGACTCCGAGTGAAGGGCGGGGTATAAATCCAACCTCTTTGTTGAGAACCAGTTTGTTGGGGTGGTTAGGAGAGCGGACTCCCGCTCCTCCACATGCAGCCAGCTGGGTGACCTTTGGTCAGTCACAAGTTCTCTCAGAGCTGTTCTCTCAAGGGCAGTTCTTGAGAGCGCTCTCTCAGCTCCACCTACCTCACAGGGTGTCTGTCTGTTGTGAGGAGGGGAATGGAAAGGAGTTTGTGAGCCGCTCTGAGACTCCCTTGGGTAGTGAAGGGCGGGGTATAAATCCAATCTCCTCCTCCTCCTCCTCCTCCTCCTAGATTAAAGTGGTAGGGAGGATTTCTGCATCTACGAAGAGAGTAGAATCTACATATTTTGCTGTGAACGGGTACAGTTCTAGGTGGTGTGGCAGTTGCTTTATACTTTTCTTGCCAGAACCAAAAAAATGTGTGAGGGGGGAGAGAAAGGACTGTAAACAATTTTTCGAAGAGGTATTTAGTGTGCTAGAACAATCTATTGCCGCTTGCCTATTTCAAATTTTAATAGAAAACCATTACAATGCACTCGTGTGAAGAATGAAAACAAGCCAGGGCGGCTGTGGTGACCGTGCCCCCATGAGCTCATGCATGGTTACTACAGAGCGCCTGGAGAAGGGAGAGTCAGAGCAAAGAGAGAGAATGCTCTCTCCCGTGTGGGACCGCCAGCCACGAGGAGTACATGCCTCTGCCCTCGTCGTCGCAATCAAAGAAAGGCAGCGCGGGCTGGACCCCTGTGTGGAAGCAGCCAGGCAGGTTTGGCTCTCTTTCAGGTCAAAGGGGAAAGCCCCAGGAGTTCATGTGGCACCATGCAGAGATCCTCTTTCGTCTGTGAGCTGCCCGCTTTTCCCCCTGGGGAAGCAGAGGCAGCGTCTGATGTTAGCCTTGTCAGCAGGTGCAGATTCTCCAGCACTTTAGAGTCCCTTCAGCAGTCAGGACGGTATAAAGAGCCAAGAGTCCAGCAACAGGAGGTCTCCTGGAGTCTGGTCTTGTGCCAAATTCCAGGATGTCAAGTTGCATTTCCACAGAGTTGCAGCACACGAGCGACCAGTCAGCCGACTTATGACCACATACTTTGGCTGTGACTGGCCAGGCAGACCGAGGCCCTTCCGTCAAAGCATCCCGACTCTTCCAACACACCCCCTGGGATGAGATGCAGTCCAATGCCGGGACTGAGCCAAGGACAGGATTAAGCTTATTTGCAGAAGGAACCAAAGTGTCCAGCGCAGCTCCAGTTTAGAAGGCCCCTGATCTCTGCCTGCCCGGATCTGAATGTCCCAGCCTAGCCTGGGCTTGTCAGGTCTCAGAAGCCCAGCAGGGTTGGATGGGAGACCACCCAGGAAGCCCAGAGTCTCCCCCCAGAGGCAGCCAGTGGCAAACCACCCCCCTGTTTGGCGTCGCAGTTAAGTGCGCGGACTCTGATCTGGGAGAACCGGGTTTGATTCCCCGCTCCTCCACTTGCACCTGCTGGTGTGACCTTGGGTAAGCCGTAGTTCTGACAAGAGCTGTCCTTGAGAAAGAGCTCTCTCAGCCCCACCTGCCTCACAGGCAGTGTTCCCTCTAAGCTGAGTTAGCGTGAGCTAGCTCACAGTTTCTTAGCCTCCGGCTCACCCATTTTTGCCTTAGCTCGGGAAGGGATGGCTCCAGAACAAACTAATTTATGCAGTAGCCAAATCGCTTGCTCACAACTTAAATGCCGGTAGCTCACAAAGTAGAATTTTTGCTCATAGGACTCTACAGCTTAGAGGGAGCATTGCTCACAAGGTGTCTGTTGTGGGGAGGGGAAGGGAAAGGAGTTTGGAAGCCGCTCTGAGACTCCGAGTGAAGGGCGGGGGGGTATAAATCCGGTCTCCTTTTCTTCTTCGTCTTCTTGTTTATGTTTTTATACACTTCCAATCACCATGTCAGATGACACAGGGAAGCCATTGAAATCCATCAACATAAACAAGATTTCAACAGGAAAGAAGAGAGTTTAACAATAAATAGGGCATGGTTTCCTGTCCTGAAAAAACACAGAAGGCTCTACATCTGACCATAGCACTACAGATAAGATTAGAATTTCAACAGCCAATCTACATACAAAAGAACCTCCTCAGGAAACAGGAAACCTCCTCAGGAAACAGTCCGTATGCAAAAGAACCTCCTCAGGAAACAGCCAATCCATATACAAAAGGACCTCCTCAGGAAAGCTCCTCCATTAGCTTGTTCACAGATAATGACTCAGCCCTACTCCCCCACCTTCCTGAGTAGATATAAATTACTTGCCTACCATTTTTCTTCTCACCTTGACACAGAGAGTGCTCCATCTTTCTGTGTTATACCTCTGAGGATGCCAGTCACAGCTGCTGGTGAAACATCAGGCCCTACCAGGCCCACAGCTGCTGGCGAAACATCAGGCCAGACAGCCCAGAATATCTACAGCAGCTAAACTTCAACTTTTTGTCCCTCTCTTCAGCACGACCCAACTTGGTTCTGGTTCCTTTCGTTTCTGGCCCACGGTCCCACAGTCCTCCTCCTCCTTAGTAGGACTGGGGAGCTCTGGTTCAAGTCCCAACTTAGGCACGAAGCCTCAGGTGAGTCACTTTCTCCTGGCCAGACCTACCTCACAGGACTGTTGTGAGGCTAAAAGGAAGACCGGGAGAAACAGATGCACTGAGGACAGGGTAAAAACGAGAGAAGTGATTGTCACCGTCTGTCCAGCAGCCCAGGGCGGAGAAATCCCGGGAGATTTCGGGATGGAGCCTGGGGAGGGAGGGAGGGAGGGAAGAGACCCCAGCGGAGAATAATGCCACGGAGGAGCCCACCCTCCGCAGCAGCCGTTTTCTCCGGGGGAACCGATCTCTGTAGCCCGGAGGTCAGTTGTAATTCCAAGAGAGCTCCAGGCCCCACCTGGAGGCTGGCAACTCTACAGCCCGGTCTGAAAGTTTCCATTGCTGGTCCTCTTTGGCAGGCAGGCAGGCCAGGCAGAAATACCAGCGGGGATTTGGAACATGGCAGCCGTCCCTAAACAACTCTCTGCCACGCAGAGGTTTCCCAGGAGGGCCCGGGATGCCGGCTCCTTCAGGGGCTGAAAAGGTCCATACAAGGAGTGCCAAGACCCGGGCGGGGAGCACATGTCCAAATAAAGAGGCAGGCCGGTGCCCAGACCGCTTTTCCCAGTGCCACCACAGAGCCCCCGAGCACCAAGTAAGGTGACCTGCAGCTCCCCGCGGGGACTGGTTTCCAGCCCCGACTCATCTGTCAGCCTTTCCCAGAGTCAAAACACGGGCCCTCGTGCTTCCCTAACCTCAACACCAAGGGTGGGGGGACTGCGCGGGCCCTCCATGTATTTATTGCTTTATGTATTGGGGGGGGGCTTTTCTATGCCACTTTCCTCCCCATGCCTCTGTTTTCTGTACGGTGCTATGCAGTGGCTTCGGAAGCAGCGCACTAACTATAGCCATCTTCTTCTCTAAAAGCAGGGCGTTTTTTCCTGGGGGAACGCACTGGAACAGAGTTCTGGAAACTTTTCGACAAAATCCTTTTAAAAAATGTTTAAAAGTGTGTGAGTTTTCAGTATATTCAGTATACAGATCGAGAGTTCCAGCACCTCTTCGTGCACCCCCCCCCCCAAGTCCCTGTCTAAAAGTGTGCATGCCAATTTTCCCTCTAAGCTGTGGAGTCTTGTGAGGAAAAACTCTACTTTGTGAGCTGCTGACATTAAAGTTGTGAGCAAGCAACTTGGCTACTGCATAAATTAGTTTGCTCTGGAGCCATCCTTCCTGAGCTAAGACAAAAATGTGTGAGCCGGAGGCTAAAAAACTGTGAGCTAGCTCACACTAACTCATCTTAGAGGGAACACTGGTCAGCACAGAAGTAGGTATGCGCAGGATTGCAGCCTTCGATGCAAGAGCTGCTTCAACCGTTCTTTGTCCCGGGGGAAGGACTGCTCTACCCTTTGGAGCCCAAGCTGTTGAACTCAGGGGACACATCATAGAATCATAGAATGTCAGAGTTGGAAGGGACCTCGCAGGTCATCTAGTCCAGCCCCCCGCACTCTGCAGGAGCACAGCCTAAAGATAGCCATACAACATACCCGGAAGATGGTCATCCAGCCTCCGCTTGCAAATGTCCAGCGAAGGAGCATCCACCCCCTCCCGAGGCAGACTGTTCCACTGCTCAACCACTCTGACAGTTAGGAAGTCTCTCCTGATATTCAGTCGGCAATGACTCCCTTGTCATTCCCACCCATTTGATCTGGTCTTGCCATCCGGAGCAAGAGAGAATAGATCCACTCCATCTTCTACACGACAGGCCTTCAGATACTTGGAGACTGCAATCGCGTCCCCGCTAAGCCTTCTCTTTCCCAGGCTACACAGACCCAACTCTTTCAGCCTTTCCTCCTGAGACTTGGATTCCAACCCTCTCGCCATCCTGGTTGCCCTCTTCGGGACACGCTTGAGCTTGTCAACACCTTCCCTTCCTAAAACGTGGTGCCCCAAACTGGACACAGGACTCCAGTACATCCTAGAAGACATTCCTAATGCATACATTCAGTGTACCTGATGTTCTGCATAGTGCTCAAAACCACTCTTCCTCCCCCCCTTGAAAGTGCTTTTTTTGGGTTTTTTTAATGGGAGGGGGGAGGGGAGCTGAGACAAAATTGTGTGAGCCAGAGGCTGAAAAACGGTGAGCTACTTCACACAAACTCAGCTTAGAGGGAACACTGCCTGGGACTGACAGCCTGTTACTTTTATCACTGCCTTAATACAGTTTGTTGCGTGAGTGGGCTTGGGCAGGGTTTTACAGATCGGCATTTAACTCCCCCCCCCCAATATTAGATTTAGAATGAAGCATCAGAGGACAACGTTTATTGCACAGTAAGTGAATTTGCATGCTATGGGTTGGATCCAGCCCAAGGACTTTGTGTGTCGGGTTGCCAACCTCCAGATAATGGCTAGAGATCTCTTGCTATTAGAACTGACCTCCAGGCGATCGATATGAGTTCACCTGGCCGCTTTGGAAGGTGGCCTCTAATGGCATTTATACCCTGTTTAAGCCCCTCCCTTCCCCCAAGCCCCGCCCTCCTCAGGCTCCACCCCCCAATTCTCAGGAGCCAGTTTGGTGTCGTGGTTAGGAGCGCTGACTCTAATCTGGGAGAACCGGGTTTGATTCCCCACTCTTCCTCCACATGCAGCCAGCTGGGTGACCCTGGGTCAGTCACAAGTTCTCTCAGAGCTGTTCTCTCCAGGGCAGTTCTCAAGAGAGCTCGCTCAGCCCCACCTACCTCACAGCCTGCACCCAGTTCCAAAATGTCCTTTGTTCCCCCCCACAGCTGGCGCAGAAGTACGACCCCCAGCGGGAGCAGGAGCTGCGGCAGTGGATCGAGGAGACGACTGGGAAGCGCATCGGAGAAAGCTTCATGGAGAGCTTGAAGGACGGAGTCATCCTCTGCGAGTAAGGAGCCCGGCCTGCTCTGGTCCCCGGGAGGCGGTGGGGCAAAGGAACTAGCCGAGGCCCTGGCCTGGCACCCAGCGAGACGTTGCAGGGTTGCCGGCCTGGCCGTGGGGCCGGGAGAGCTCCCGCTGTCACCACTGATGACGTCCAGACCAGACAGAGACCAGAGTCCCCCGGGAGAAAACATGGGCCGTTCCGGGGTGTAGACCTGCTCAGGCCCCTCCCCTCTCCAAACCCCGCCTTCTCCAGGTTCCACCCCCAAATCTCCAGGAATTTCCCAACTCCAAGCGGGCGACCCTGCAGCTGGGTGCTTTCTGAAGAGGATGAGGCTGCATCTTGACGCCCTGCATTCTCTCTCTGGCCAGGGCAAACCCGCCTGAGGAAGGGAGAAGCTCGGGGGGGGTGCCCTTTCCCAAGGCCCACAGCTCACGTGGCAGGACCTCCACAGGGTGCCATGCATGAGGAGGAGGAGGAGGAGCATGATGCTAGAGGGAACATAGATTTTCAGGGACCTCCTGCTGGACCTCCTGATGGCAGCTGGTGTTTTTGGCCAGTGTGTGACTCAGAGTGTTGGACTGGAGGGGCCATTGGCCTGATCCAACATTGGCTTCTGTGATGTTCTTATGTCTGGGGCGGTGAAGCTCTGTCTTCTTGGTGCTGGGGGGGGGGACAGTGGGAGGGCTTCTGAAGTTCTGGCCCTGCCAGTAGACCTCCAGATATCACACATTTTTTGCCTTCGCTCAGGAAGGAGGGCTCCAGAGCAAACTAATTTATGCAGTAGCCAAATCTCTCGCTCACAACTTTAATGCCAGTGGTTCACCAAGTAGAATTTTTGCTCACAGGACTCCACAGCTTAGAGGGAGCATTGGAGCCCTATTTCCTGAGCTAAGACAAAAATATGTGAGCCGGAGGCTAAAAAACTGTGAGCTAGCTCACACTACCTCAGCTTAGAGGGGACAATGCTGTAGCTGTACTCCATGAGCAGCCATTCCACCTTCAGAGCATGTGCCACTCTTAAGGCAAGGTATAAATGCAGGAAACAAACAAATCATGCAAGAATACAGGCCGGAAAAGCTACACCTTCTGTAGGAAAGCGTGACATGGGAAACTATTTGCCGGTACGGTGCACAGCCCAAGATACTTGGGAATAAACTTTCCGCCCTGTTTCTGTTGTTTCAGACTCATCAACAAACTCCAGCCCGGATCTGTGCGGAAGGTGAATGAGTCCACCCAGAACTGGCACCAGGTGAACAAGCATTCTCCCCACTCAGCCCCAGCGGTTGGCCTCTCTCGACACCAAGGCCCCCTCTGAGCTGTGGAGTCCTGTGAACAAAAATCCTACCTTGTGAGCTCCTGGCATTAGAGTTGTGTGAGCGAGGGATTTGGCGGCTGCATAGATTAGTTTGCTCTGGAGCCCTCCTTTCTGAGCTGAGACACAAACTGTGAGCTGGCTCACACTGACTCAGCTCAGAGGGAGCACTGCTAGACACTGACTGTGATGAGCGGACCACAGTGGCCAGCTTTGGGTTGGGAAATACCTGGAGATTTGAGGTCTGGGGAGGGTGGGGTTGTGGCTCAGTGGCAGAGCCTCTGAAGGACCAGGCAGGAGGTGATGGGAAAGACCTCCACCTGAGACCCTGGAGAGCTGTAAAGAGGGGCTGTGGCTCAGTGGAAGAGCCTCTGCTTGGCATGCGGAAGGTCCCAGCTTCAATCCCCAGCGGCATCTCCAGTTAAAAAGGGACCAGGGAGGAGGTGATGGGAAAGACCTCCGCGTGAGACCCTGGAGAGCTGTGAAGAGGGGCCGTGGCTCAGTGGCAGAGCATCTGCTTGGCATGCGGAAGGTCCCAGCTTCAATCCCCAGCGGCATCTCCAGTTAAAAAGGGACCAGGGAGGAGGTGATGGGAAAGACCTCCGCGTGAGACCCTGGAGAGCTGTAAAGAGGGGCTGTGGCTCAGTGGAAGAGCCTCTGCTTGGCATGCAGAAGGTCCCAGGTTCAATCCCCAGCGGCATCTCCAGTTGAAAGGACCAGGGAGGAGGTGATGGGAAAGGCCTCTGCCTGAGACCCTGGAGTACTGTGAAGAGGGGCCGTGGCTCAGTGGAAGAGCCTCTGCTTGGCATGCGGAAGGTCCCAGCTTCAATCCCCAGCGGCATCTCCAGTT
>NW_015159805.1:113244-129310 GCF_001447785.1 Gekko japonicus
GGTTCAGCACAAGGCCGCTTCGCGTGTTTATGTGATGCTGTGGTGAGACTGCTTTGTTATAAAAGCCGAGACGCTTTGCGAAAGCAGCGCACTGTCAAGAGAAGGAAGTCCTTAATCGTGCAGAGCGGAGGCATGCCTCAGGGAAGCAGGGAGCGCATAGGGAGGTGGGAGGAGGAACTGGTTAAGGAACCGTCCACCAAGAGATGCTCAGTTTTGCGCCAGGCGCTCAGTGGTTTGGCGGCTCAGCCTGTCGGCCGCCAAGCCTCTGCCCGAGGTTAATCGGCTTTTTCCTGCTTTACAGCTGGAGAACATCGGCAACTTCCTCAAGGCCATCACCAGATACGGGGTGAAGCCCCACGACATCTTCGAAGCAAACGACCTCTTTGAGAACACGAACCACACCCAGGTCCAGTCCACCCTGATCGCTCTCGCCAGCATGGTAAGAGATCACAGAATCACAGGGTTGGAAGGAACCTCCAGGGACATCTAGTCCACGTTTGGCTCTAGGGAAATGCTCAAGCAGTGCTGAGGGCTTATTTATTTCCTCCATCTGTACCCTGCCTTTCTCCTCTAGAGGGAGCGGTGGCTCAAGTGGTTAAGACGCTGAGCTGCAGACCGGAAGGTCAGTAGTTCAGCAGTTCGAGACCCGAGTGCTGCATGATGGAGTGAGCGCCCATCTCTGGCCCCAGCTCCTAGCAGTTCGAAAGCAAGAAATGGCAAGTAGATAAATAGGTACCGCTTCAGTGGGGAGGTCACAGCGTTCCGTGCGCCTCGGCGTCTAGCCATGCTGGCCACATGACCACAGAAATGTCTTTGGACAGCGCTGGCTCTTCGGCTTGGAAACGGAGATGAGCACCGCAACCCTAAAGTCGGATTCAACTGGCTTCCGAGCGAGGGAAACCCTTTACCTTTCTCCTCCAGTGAGGATGGAAAGTGGCTCACGTCACTCTGCTTCTCCTCCGTTTTACCCTCACAGCGACCCTGCGAGGGAGGCGAGGCTGAGAGGGCGTGACTGGGCCAGGTCACTCTGGGAGCTTCCAGGGCAGAGTGGGGATTCAAACTTGGGTTCTCCCACCTCTTAGTCTGACACTCGATCCCCAATATCTAGGGCTTACATTTCTGCCAGGGCTCAGTCCCAGAATCTGTTTTCATCATTACAAGATCTGAGTTCTGTTGTCTGTGAAGCACTGGCGTGCTTCTGATCATACACAGAGAACTTTTTCTGCACCCTCTTAAACATAGCTCGCTATGTCGCTGCCACACATCTGGGACTGGTGAGCAGAGGTCCTGGGACACCCTTTGTGTTAAGGACTGTATTTTGAAAGCTAGAAAGCCCGGGTTCTTGGCCTCATAGCAACACTTCGAGCTTGAACCCATCAGCACAACTGGTTTGAGCAGGGAAACCTCTCACTGCCCTCGTGTGGAATGCTCACTTTATTTACTTTGCTTATACCCCACTCCCCCCCCCAAATGGGACCCAACCTGGCTTACAAATGTCTCCATTTTATCCTCACAACAATCTTCTGAGGTAGGCCCACCATCACCCTGCAAGCTTCCACGGCAGGGTGAGGATTTGCCCAGATCCTATCCTGGCACTCGGGCACCTGCCCCAGGCTGGTGTAGTGGTTAAATGTGCAGACTCTAATCTGGGAGAACCGGGTTTGATTCCCCACTCCTCCACTTGCAGCTGCTGGGTGACCTTAGGTCAGTCACAAGTTCTGTCAGAGCTGTTCTTGAAAAGAGCAGTTCCTCTCAGAGTTCTCTCAGCCCCACCGACCTCACACAGTGTCTGTCGTGGGGAGGGGAAGGAGTTTGTAAGCCGCTCTGAGACTCCGAGTGAAGGGCGGGGCATAAATCCAATCTCCTTCCTCCTCCTCCTCCTCCCTCTCACAAGGCCTGGACTGAAGGTTGCAGAGGCTTACCTTTCCCACACAGAGCCGGGGGGGGGGCCGGGGCGGGGGAACTTGAACTCACTCCCAATGACTCCTGCTTCCTGCCGGGTACAGGCCAAGACCAAAGGCAACAAGGTGAACATGGGGGTGAAATACGCAGAGAAGCACCTGCGCAAATTCCAGCCGGAGAAGTTGAAAGAAGGACGGAACGTCATCGGACTGCAGGTGTGTGGCTTCAGGGTATCCCCCTCCCTCCCCCTGAACTCAAAGGGCACTTGGCTCAAGCAAGGCTCCCTCTAAGCCAGGGGTGGCGAACCTATGGCACGGGGGCCAGAGGCGGCACTCAGAGCCCTCTCTGTGGGCACGTGTGCCATCGCCCCAGCCAGGCCCAGACCATCATTAAAGTGCCGAATTCTCTGCCAAATAATTTTAAGTCAATGAAAGCATTTGGGATAGGAAAAACTGTGAGCTAGCTCACACTCGCTCAGCTTGGAGGGAACACTGGGCTTAAGGCATGCTGGAGTGGCCAGCGCTTGCGCCCGATGGCTGGGCCAAGGGCATCTGAGCAGCCCCAGGGGTAACGGACGGCAGGGCAGACCACACGTGGGGCACCGCGCAATCACGACTGCCACAGGCGTCCCACCTGCCGTTCAGAAGCCTGGGCAAGGCTTTGGGTGTTACGCTGAGGGACGGTGCCTGCAGGTTGAGGAAGAGGGCCAGAAACCACACAATGGGCAGCAGCCATCTACAAGCCATGTTGCCGGCCACAGCCCTTTAGACCAAGGGGCCCCGACGTGGGCGCCATCTCACCCGCCGACACCTCTCCTGGCGCCCGCCAAGTGTTTTTAGAACGTGGGCGGGCCCAAGCACGGCTTTTGCCCACCGAGGCTTCTGATTGGCCACGGGAGATCTGGTCGGCCGTGCAGGTTTTTTAAAAAATGTTACTTTGGCAGCTGCTACCTCCTCGGCACGAGGGTCTTCGCGGTGGGACCGTGCGGCAGCCATTTTGTAAACGTGTGAGCCAGAGGCTAAAAAACTGTGAGCTAGCTCACAGTCACTCAGCTCGGAGGGGACACTGGACTTAAAGCATGCTGGAGTGGCCAGCGCTTGCACCCGATGGCTGGGCCAAGGGCATCAGAGCAGCCCCAGGGGTAACGGACGGCAGGGCAGACCACACGTGGGGCACCGCGGAATCACGACTGCCACAGGCGTCCCACCTGCCGCTCAGAGGCCTGGGCAGGGCTTTCAGTGTTACGCTGAGGGACGGTGCCTGCATGCTGAGGAAGAGGGCCGGAAACCACACAATGGGCAGCGGCCATCTACAAACCATGTTACCGGCCACAGCCCTTTAGACCAAGGGGCCCCGACGTGGGCGCCATCTCACCCGCTGACTCCTCTCCTGGCGCCCGCCAAGTGTTTTTAGAACGTGGGCGGGCCCAAGCACGGCTTTTGCCCACCGAGGCTTCTGATTGGCCGCGGGAGATCTGGTTGGCCGTGCAGGTTTTTTAAAAAATGTTACTTTGGCAGCTGCTACCTCCTCGGCACGAGGGTCTTCGCGGTGGGACCGTGCGGCAGCCATTTTGTGACTATGCCCACCACGCTGTGCTAGAACTCCAAAGGAGACCAGAGGCTCAGAAAAAGTCTGGGACCCCTGGTGCACCGGTGCAGTTAACGTTATGTATGAGGCACAGTCTCATACATGACTTTCTTCACCCAGAGAGTGATTGACACATGGAACTCACTGCCACAGGAGGTGGTGGCGGCAGCTACAAGCCTGGACTGCTTCAAGAGGGAATTATATAAACATATGGAGCAGAGGTCCATCGGTGGCTCTTAGTCACAAGGGATAGAGAGGAACTCTCAGTCTGGGGCAAGGGATGTTCTGTATTCTTGGTGCTTGGGGGGGGGGCAACAGCGGGAAGGCTTCTAGTGTCCTGGCCCCACTAGTGGACCTCCTGAGGGCCCCTGGTATTTTTGGCCACTGTGTGACAACAGAGTGTTGGACTGGGTGGGCCTTTGGCCTGATCCAGCATTGGCTTCTCTTATGTTCTTATGTCTGCTGATTGGTTCAGACAGACTCGGGAAGCCCCTCCTGTCCATCCCTGGGGTGGGACTTAGCAAAGGCTTTGTGACAACAGAAATGAGAAATCCCAAGAGGCACAGTCCTCTGAAAAGCACACACGTGTTTTTGTGACACTGCCGTGAAGTGTGAATTATTATGGAGGGTTTAGCCATTGGAATTATTATGGAGGGCTCAGCCACTGGAGTTCCTTCATGGTATATCCAGGAACGTGTCTGAACAGCAAAGGAACCCAAGAGCAGTTACAAGAAAGGCCATTAGACACAGCCAGCAGCAGAGCAGAATGTGGCCTAAAAAAAGCGAGAGGCTCAGAAAATTTAATTATACGTTCAAAATTGCTAAAATAACATTTAAAAACCACAATCTTGTGGTTCTGCCTATAAGTACCTAATCCTAATATAAAGACAAATGTCCAATCATATAAATACAGGTTAAAAGGTACAAATTATATCCATATACAAGTGCCAATAGCAAACGTGTTTCGGCTAAAAGCCTTCCTCGGTGGTAAAATTCAAACTGAGCACTCTATAAATTTAACAAAAATATACATAAAACTCCTCATACACAGAATGGACCTAAAAAGAAAGGAGGCAGGAAAGGGAGAAAAATAATCACCTGTATGTCTGTTAAGCAACAACAAAAAATTAAATGTAAATATTTTGGAATGTATGGATAACTACCTTACCCACCCTGAGATGTTCACCCGTGGAGTAAGTGGTGATAAATATTCTCGAGATGCAACATGGGCAGTTCATCAGGATGTACGACATTTCATATGTTCACGGATCTCAAAGTACACATAACACATATGACTAAACAACTGCAAATTGAAAAGTTTCCTAAATTTTAGGAAAAAGGTAGGTAGCCAACGGGGGGGGGAGCCTAAATGGTGCAATATTTACCTGCTTAGTCCCAATTCGCGATGCTCAAGAGCTCCAATGGAGTGCCCAGGTACCATTAGAAGAGAATCAGCCCTGTGGTAGTCCGCCCCCTGGAATTTATGGGAAAGGTGGTGGTGGGGAAATACGATGCAGCAGAGACAAAATGATGACACAGAGGTAATCAGCGGCACCTGAATGCGGAGGTTCCCCTCAGTCACCAGGACTAGTGGCCACTGACCGACTTATCCTCCATGAATCTATTGATGAGAATTGTTGATGCCCTTGGGCAAGCAGACGACAGCGGGGGGGCCTTCCACTGCTGGGACGTGGGCAGGGACCGTGAGCGTTTCCAATAATTTTTCTTTTTGGCAAAGATGGAACCGCCCATCTAAGCAATGCTTTGTCCTTCTCAGATGGGTACCAACAAGTTTGCCAGCCAGCAAGGCATGACTGCGTACGGCACACGTCGGCACCTGTACGACCCCAAGTTGGGCACAGATCAGCCCCTGGATCAAGCCACAATTAGTCTACAAATGGGCACCAACAAAGGGGCCAGCCAGGTAAGAAATCGGGAAGGGAAGGAGGGGGGGAAAGAGAGGTGTGCGTGCGTGTGTGCATTCGTTTTGAAAACCTGTGTGCCACCTGAGCCAGGGGTCATTTCGTAGAATGCTAACTCCTTAGCATGACTCATTTGCATATGCCACACCCCCTGACACCACCGGAAGTGTGTCAGGAGGCAACACCCACCGCTTAGGCTCCACTGGACTCTTTTGGCTTGCTAGCTATCGGGGGGGGGGGGCTGTGCAAGACCCCCCGCTTAGGCTCCACTGGACTTTTTTGGATTGCTAGCTATCGGGGGGGGGGGACGTGCAGATCTGTCCTCGCAGAGGAGGGAGAGCTTGTACCTGAATAAAACCTGGTCTTAAAGGTGCCACTGGACTGTTTTGGATTGCTAGCTATGGGGGGGGCGGCGGAATGTGCAGATCTGTCCTCACAGAGAAGGGAGAGCTTGTACCTGAATAAGACTTGGTCTTAAAGGTGCCACTGGACTGTTTTGGATTGCTAGCTATGGGGCGGGAACCCGCAGATCTGCCCTCCCAGAGGAGGGAGAGCTTGTACCTGAAGACAGGCCGTGGGAGGGGGCCTCTGCAACTTACCTGGCTGCTTCTTGCTCCTCGTGGCCCGACTGAGGGTTGCTGGGAGCAGGGGGCTGGGCTTATTGCATGTGCCCGCCCCCTGGGCTCCTTCCTGCTGGAGCTCCGTTCCTGTGCGCTCCCTCAGGAAATGACCCCGCCTCTCCAGAGACTGGCTGATGTTCCAAACATTTAACGCCATCGTGATTAAAAGGCCAAATGAAATCCCCTAGGGAGAGAGGCCGGAGGTATCCCATTCAGATGCCACACATGCTGGCTGGCTCAGTTCCCTCTCTGGCCTTCGTTACAAACTTCTGGGATGATTCTGGGGAATACGACGGTTTGTCCCATTCAGCTCCTTTCCTGACAAAAGCAACATTAGACGCCTGCGCACCAACATAACTTCCACGCCTTTTGAAAAGTACTGGGTTCGCCGCATGGAGGACTCTGACAACGACATGCTCTTGCACACGTTTATTGTACTTAACGCTGGAGCTGGAAAACGGCCCTGCAAGGCCAACTATATACATACCCACCCAGTACACCCACAGTCCCATTGGAGGGTTTGAATTTCCCACCAAAGTTTCTATTGGTGCATGCTGGGGGAACTAAGATCCTGGGTTCCTATTGTCTAGCGGAGCTAAGCTCTTGACTGTAGCTGCGGACCCCTGGTGGCAGTCCGTGTACATAACACCTTTGACACACACACACTGTTTGTATATTGCTGTAGAAAAGAGTAAGAGTCCAGAAGCACCTTAAAGACTAACAAACAATTGTGGCAGGGCTCACTTCTTCATATACCGCTAGAATGGGAGTCCATCTGTCCTCTATTTTGGAAAGTGGAGTGATTTCAGATGCGAAATGACATTAGCAGGCAAAAGACAATAGCAAGTGTGATTGGATATGCAGAGAGGTAGTAGGCATGGAGAAATCAGCACTTTCCACCATGTTTCCCTTGTTGCCTTATTCTGAACTACTCACCAGCAGGGCTATTTTTGGGCAGGAACGCACAGGAACAGAGTTCCGGCTGGCTCCCGAGTTGGCCACGCCCAGCAGGAACTCATTAGCATAATAGGCCACACCCAACAGCAGAAACTCATTAGGATTGGCTACATTAGGGGTGTGTGGCCTAACATGCAAAGGAGCTCCTGCTACCAAAAAAGGCCCTGGGTGTTGACAACAAACAAGGTAAACAGAATAAGAAGCAAAAGGTGGGTGTGGCTGCATGAGTACACTTCTGGTAACACAGGTGTGGCCTCATATGCTAATGAGCTGTGCTGTCAAGGGTGTGGCCTAATATGCTAATGAGTTCCTGCTGGGCTTTTCTACAAAAAAAGCCCTGCGAGTCACCAGAATAGTCTCTGAAACACCCAGGCCCACCTCAGGCTGGAGTGAGTTCAAGCAGGCACACTGATGAACAGAAGTTATTGAGGCAGACTCAGCCTGGGTTCTGTAAGGGAAGAGCTTGTCTCACTAACCTTTGTGGGTTCTTGGAGGGGGTGAACAAGCATGTGGTCAAGGGGGACCCAATAGATGCTGTTTACCTAGACTCCCATAAAGTCTTTTGATCAAGTTCCTTGTCAAAGGCTCCTAAGTAAACTCAGCAGTCATGCAATAAGAGGACCAGTCCTCTTGTGGATTAAAAACTGGTTAATAAACAGGAAACAGAGCGTGCGTCTAAATGGGCAGTTTTCACAGTGGAAGGTGGTAAGCTGTGGGGTACCGCAGGGCTTGGTACTCGGTCCGGTGCTTTTTAACTTGTTCATTAATGATTTGGAGTTGGGAATAAACAGCCAGGTGGCTAAGTTTGCAGGTGACACTAAGTTGTTCATGGCAGTGAGAACCAGGGAGGACTCTGAGGTGCTCTAGAGGGATCTGTGGAGGCTGGGCGAGTGGGCATCAGTGCGGCAAATGAGGTTCGACATGGGCAAGTGCAAAGTGATGCACATTGGAGCCAAAAAAATCCCAACTATAAATACAGGTTAATGGGGTACAAACTGGCAGTAACTGACCAGGAGTGAGATCTGGGAGGCGTGGTAGATAACTCAATGAAGATGTTGACTCAGGGTGCGACTGCAATAAAAAAAGGCCAAAGCTATGCTGGGGATTGTTAGGAAGGGGACTGAAAACAAATCAGCCAGTATCAAAAGGCCCCTGTATAAATCTACGGTGCGACCTCATTTGGGATTCTGTGTACAGTTCTGGTCACTGCTTTAGATGCAGAAAGACAGATCTGAAAGCATAGTTTAATTTTTTGATCATGCTAATAAGACACAGGGGAGGGCCGTGGCTCAGTGGCAGAGCCTCTGCTTGGCACGCAGGAGGTCCCAGGTTCAACCCCAGGCCTCTCGAGCCGAAAGGACTGGGACTGGGCAGCAGGTGATGTGAAAGACCATGAAGAGTCAGTGCCAGTTTGAGTAGACAATACTGACCTTGGTGGACCAAAGCTCTGACGCAGAACGCTGTTTAATTGGGGAGGGGCCCTGGCTCAGCGGCAGAGCCTCTGCTTGGCACGCAGGTGCAATCCTCGGCATCTCCAGTTAAAAAGATGAGGTGATGTGGAAAACCTCTACTAGAGACCCTGGAGAGCTGCCGACCTTGTTGGCCGATGGTCTGATTTCATAAGGCAGCTTCTGGTATTCATGACGGACAGTTCGGTGTCGTGGTTAAGTGTGCGGACTCTAATCTGGGAGAACCGGGTTTGATTCCCCCACTCCTCCTCCACTTGCACCTGGCTGGATGACCTTGGGCAAGCCGTAGTTCTCTCAGAGCCGTTCTGTCAAGAGCAGTCCTCAAAAGAGCTCTCTCAGCCCCACCTACCCCACAGGGTGTCTGTCTGTTGCAGGGAGGGGAAGGGGAAGGAGTTTGTCAGCCGCTCTGAGACACCTTTGGGGAGTGAAGGGCAGCGGGGTAGAAATCCAATCTCTTCTCTTCTCTTCTTTCAGGCTGGCATGACCGCTCCCGGAACCAAGCGGCAGATCTTTGAGCCTTCGCTGGGCATGGAGCACTGCGACTCCCAGAACGTCTCTCTGCAGATGGGGAGCAACAAAGGGGCCTCGCAGCAGGGCATGACTGTCTACGGGCTGCCTCGCCAGGTCTACGACTCCAAGTACTGCCTCACGCCCAACTACGCCGTCATCGGAGACGAGGAGGGCCAGTACAACCACAGCCAACACAACTTCTACAACTCGGAATAGGCGGCTGGGAACGAGGGACAGAACCACAGCGACAAGAGGCCCCCGGCGCCACAGCCGTGCCCCTCTAAGCAGAAGACCCTCCCCCCAAAACCAAGCGGTGATCCTAGGCCGGGAATTACAAGAGAAGCCAGACGGCTCCCTAAAATGCAAACTGGCTCGCTAGAGGCGCCTCCAAGCCTGTGCCAAAGCCAGGCCTCGCCGTCGCCGCCGCCACCACTGAACATTAAATGCTTCACCTTTGATACCTCGCACGCTTTTAACTAAACAGTCACCCACCACGGCAGCTTTTTAAGATGGCAACTGATGTGGCTCAAAGCTCTCGGGACAGGAGGTCGCAGCGGAATCAGCCAAAGTGAGGCGGGAGACGTGGAAACGTGGGATGGAGAAGAACGCTTGACGATTCCACCCCAGGACAGGAGCCAAGCCTCACTGACGGCTCGCTTGGGGTCTGAGCGGCAGGAGCAGGTAGCGGGAGGCTCTGCCCCTCTCGGAGAACCACACTCGGGCTTCTGCACTGGAGTTTGCGTCTGCAGAGTGGCTCACTTGGGGTCTGAGCTTCTGCACTGGAGTTTGCGTCTGCAGAGACAGAAGTCGCTCCGTTGAAAGACCCACCAGCCGCGCCCTGCTCCATCTTCAGCCAGCGGGTAAAGGGATGAACTCCCCATCTCAGACTTGCCTCCTTTGGCATTTCTGCTTCCTCAAGGCCAGGGTTTGTTTAGAAGAGGGAAGAGAAGACTGGCCAAGCGAACCACCCACTGGCTTCCTGGAGATGGAACAGATTTGGGTAATTAATGTATGGGGTCGGAAGAAAATTGTGGACAGAGACTGGACACAGCTGCAGGCCCCTGACCGGACAGCACACGTCCCCCTCCCACCTCCCCGAAGCCCAGCGATGTCTCAAGGGTCAAGGGATAGGTCATTTCAAGGTCACGGCAAGGGCAAATGGAAGCCACGGCTCTTTGACCTCTAGATTTTGGGGTACAGCCTCTCGCAATAAATGGCAGGGTTCCAAAGAATGTCTGCTTCCTTCACCTTAGCAACCCTCCCTTCCCAAAAGAAAAAGGTTGGATCACGTGATCTATCAGCACAGGGTGCTGACAGTTGCAGATCTTTCCCGTGCTCCCCTCCATGCAGCGGTTCCACCCGGCCTTGGGAAAGTTGGCAACCCGGGGTCGTGGGACCACAGCCGCACCGGACAGGGTGGAGCTGCAATGTGGAGGGAAAGGGGGGGGGAATCACCGTACTCCCCTCTGCCGTCAGCGGGAAAGATCCGTGATTCTCGCGCCCACCGATCCAGCCCAAAGTGAGTAGTCCTCTCGTCACGGTTCTCAGTGCGGCTCCACAACATGTATAACCGCTCCGTTTTTCAATGGCCGGAGCTCCCTTAGCCGGCACGGCTGCGACGCTCACCTTGTGACTACTCTGCCTGTCCGCACTTCTCCCGTCCCTCTTTAAACACAATCATCCAGTCTGTAAAACTTTTCTTGGCGACCACCAAATTCTCCCCCCCACTACTGCAGTTGATTTCAGAGTAATTAACAGCAATAATTAGTCTTTAGCTGTTGTAGATTTTCCGGGTTGTCTGGGTGTGGTCTTGGCATGGTAGGACCTGACGTTTCACCAGCAGCTGTGACCGGCATCCTCAGAGGTATAACACAGAAAGAGGGAGTACTCTCTGTGTCGAGGTAGGGTTGCCAAGTGAATTTTACTCACCGGTGGGGGAGCCTTGCCACACTCCAAGAGCTGTCCCTTGTCATGCGCGCACGTGTGCACGCCACCAGCACATCACCGGAAGTGACGCGCGACGTCGATCACTGGAGGGCGGGGCCCAGATCGTCAGAGGGGAAACCATAGAGTTTTCCCTCCGACGATCGGGGCCACCCCCCCAACGTGATAGACGTGGTTGCGTCACCTATGGTGCGCTTCGGGGGGCAGAGTTCCCCCC
This sequence comes from Gekko japonicus, assembly GCF_001447785.1. NCBI lineage: Eukaryota > Metazoa > Chordata > Lepidosauria > Squamata > Gekkonidae > Gekko > Gekko japonicus. The sequence goes on from NW_015159805.1 coordinate 124,373, forward strand.
GGGGCCTGATTCCGCGGCGGCAGAAATCGGGCCTCCAAAGCGGGGGTTTACTCGCCACCCGCCCCCACTTGGCAGCCCTATGTCGAGGTGAGAAGAAAAATGGTAGGCAGGTAATTTATATCTACTCAGGAGGGTGGGGTAGAACCTCCTCCGGAAAGTTCCTCCATTAGCTTGTCACAGCCTGGGGAACTCCTACAAGATAATGACTCAGCCCTACCCCCCCCCTTCCTGAGTAGATATAAATTACCTGCCTACCATTTTTCTTCTCACCTCGACACAGAGAGTGCTCCCTCTTTCTGTGTTATACCTCTGAGGATGCCAGTCACAGCTACTGGCGAAACGTCAGGTCCTACAATGCCAAGACCACGGCCACACATCCCGGGAAATCTGCAACAGCTAATGAACTCCGGCCGTGAAAGCCTTCGACGGCATAATAATTAGTCTCATCCGAACTAAGCACTGTGGCACGCACTCTGAGCAACAATTTGAACGTCTGAGGTTCAGAATGTGGGGCTAGATCCGGCTATTTAGAGCACGGGCTGTTGTGGAACACATTTGCCTTTGAAACTAAGAGATTTCTCCCACTCGTCCAGTCATCTTTATGTGCCCTGAAAGAAAAACAGATCGCCTGACTGTAGCCCACTTCCACTCCTAGGATGAGTTCACGAATGGTCTGATCACTTGAAACCGTAGTCAATTACTTGTACAAGTCTGAATCGATCGATTGAATTGGCATCTACAGTTCTGAAGAAATAAAATGTATTTTCAGGGGATCTGTGCAAGCATCGCCAGAGAGACCCCGCCCGAGAAGAGGCCTTGCCTCGGAGACAAATACCTGTCAGTCCTGGACTTCCAAGAGTAGCACAGGCAAATAAAACAATTTGGTAGTAAATCTGCTACCCTGTTAATCTGGGGCACATTTCAAACGGTTCAAAAATCAAATAATTGACTACGCGGTGCACACCTACTTTCCGGATCGGAGTGCTTCATACCTGTGCTTTCCCTCTGTTGGCGTGTGTCGGGCGTGGCCGGCTTCCTTCACTAACTTCTTGTCTCATCATGTTGTGCTGTTGCCGATCTAGAGTCAAAACCGTCTCTCTTGCCGAGCCCCGCAGGTGACTCTTTATCCGGCATCCATTCTCACGGCCACTCACAGGGCCAAATATTGTCACAAATTTAGCAATTCTGGCATTTCCCAACATTAAACTAAGCAGGGCCCAGGAAGAGCTCCCTTTAAACTTCCTTCCCCCCCCCCCTTTGAAATGAGGGGCATTTTGCAGGCTGACATCTGCCGCCTTTTAAAAAAAGAAAATCAATTGCAGAGATGTATTTGTAATTTTCGGCCAACGACCGTTTTTAAAATTTCCCCGTGTCACAATAAAAGGGGAAAGTTTACTCTTAGAATCAGAGAATGTTGGAGTTGGAAGGGACCTCGCAGGTCATCTAGTCCAACCCCCTGCCCTCTGCCGGAGCACAGCCGAAAGACAGCCCTACATACCTTCAACATACCTGAAGATGGTCGTTCAGCCTCTGCTTGGAAATGTCCAGCGAAGGAGCCTCCACCACCTCCCGAGGCAGACTGCTCCACTGCTCAACCACTCTGACAGTTAGGAAGTTTCTCCTGATATTTAGCCGGTAACGACTCCCTTGTAATTCCCACCCATTAGATCTAGTCTTGCAATCCGGAGCAAGAGAGAGTGGATCTGCTCCATCTTCTACACGGCAGCCCTTCAGATACCTGAAGACTGCAATCATGGCCCCTCTGAGCCTTCTCTTTCCCAGGCTGAACATACCTTACTGTAACCTTACTGAAAATCTTATGTAACATTTGCCTTTAACAAGCCTTCTTGGCGAGCAGGGAGGAGGCTCACCTTAGACCGAGTCAGTCCACCGAGACCAGCGCGTCTCTCTCTCTCTCTCTGGCTGGGCCGACCTTGAGGCAAAGGTGATGCCAGGGACTGAATGGGGGACCTTTTGCATGCACTGGGAGGCAGCTATTGGCTCTTCCCCAAACACACGAGATGCAGAACTTTGATGAACAGAATTCGGTAGTTTTCAGCCTGCCTCCCACAACTCACTCCTGCCTTTTGTGTTTGCGTGTGTTTTGTCAAATGGAAAAGCGGTCACCTAACTATGCAGAGTGGACTACGAGTATCACCAGTTATGTATTCGATTCTCAGCCTTCACGTTGTGTTTGTGTGAGAGAATAAACCTGCATGGCCATGATTGTGCTTCTTACAACAACAAAAAATCACAGAATGCCACTGATAAGCTGAAAACCTCTCGTGGAAACAAGCCATCGTTTGGAAGCGAGTGAGGTTGTATTCTCGGGGCTATTGCTGGGACTCTACTAGATGGGGAACACCTGCTCTATTAGGGAATTAAATTTACATAAAAGGACACATGCGGTGTGCAAGCCTTAACCACGATCCGCTCAATCCTATGGAAAACCCACATGTTTCTGGTCTGGTCTTAGAAAACAAGAAAAGTCATTTTACCGGGTTTCTGTGCGCGTGCAAAGCCCTGTCAAGTCGCGGCTAACTTATGGTGGACCCCATAAGGTTATCAAGGCAAGAGTTCAGAGGTGGACTTGCCACGGCCTGCCTCTGCACGGAGACCCTGGAATTCCTCGGTGGCCTCCCATTTCACTCACCAGGGCCGACCCTGCTTAGCTTGGGAGCTCTGACGAGATCGGGCCAGCCTGGGCCATCCAGGTCAGGGGAAGAGACAAACAGAGGCGGTTTGCCATTTGCCTGCCTCTGCATAGCCACCCTGGGCTTCCTCGGTGGTCTCCCACCCAAGGACTAACCGGGGCCGACCCTGCTTAGCTTCTGAGGTCTGATGAGATCAGGACAGCCTGGGCCATTGAGGTCAAGGCAAGAGACAGAGGTGGTTTTGCCCTTGCCTGCCTCTGCGTAGCAACCCTGGGCTTCCCGGGTGGCCTCCCCTCCACGTACTAACCAGGGCTGACCCTGCTTAGCTTTCAAGATCTAATGAGATCGGGCCAGGCTGGGCCGTCCAGGTCAAGGCAAGAGACGGACAGAGGTGGGTTTGCCATGGCCTGCCTCTGCGTAGCAACCCTATACTTCCATGGTGGCCTCCCCTCCAAGTACTAACCCGGGTTGACCCTGCGTAGCTCCGGAGCTCTGACGAGATCGGGCCAGGGACTTGATTGGATTTACACTGGGGTGAAACTGGCCACTTATTTCCTCCATGCAACCCAGTCCATATAAAATGCGAAGGAGTGACACTGCAAGTGTGCACTGTTGGTGCCCATGCTCAAGATGTGGTGGACCCGGGCCCTGCCAGAGCACACGTTTCCTCCTCTGATCATATCCACAGGGAGGGACTGCATGGAGAACAAAAACCAGACTGCTCTGGGGCAGAAAATCCTGGGGGCTGACTGCCCATTCTGCTGGCTGGTCAGGGCACCACAGGAGTCGAATGTGGGTTGGAACCTGTGGACAAGATGAAGGGTGGTGTCGACTCCATGCAGGACTCTTTACATTGGCTGTTGTAGATTTCATGGAGTGTCCACAAGGAGTTCTTGTCTTGTGAGAAAGGGAGAAAAGGACCGCTTTCTCTACCTGCTCTGCCCCACACATAATCTTATAGACCTCGATCATGTCACCCCAGCCGTCGTTTCTCCAAGCTAAAGAGCCTCCGGCTCACACATTCTTGTCTTCGCTCAGGAAGGAGGGCTCCAGAGCAAACTAATTTATGCAGGAGCCAAATCGCTCGCTCACAACTTTTATACCGGTAGCTCACAAAGCAGAACTTTTCTTCACAAGACTCCACGGCTTAGAGGGAGCATTGGCGGGCACCTTTGGAACTCGGGCACAAGGCGGGGGGGGGGCAGCACAACATGGCTGCTACAGGAGGCGGAGCCAAGCACACAATACCAGGGAATCAGGCCAGGCTTGACCCGAACAGCAATTCTTGAACATTTCAGGCAGAAGCGCTGCTTAATAGGATGCCTTTTAAAATGAACACACTGTTTAAAAACGTTTTCTCGCTTGCACACACAGCGTGCCTTCAGCCGTGAAGATCCTGGTGCTGTGGGGGCTGCTGTCGCCGAAGCAACATTTTAAAAACACTGCACGGCCAATCAGATCTCCCGTGGCCCATCAGAAGCCCTGCCCCCTTTCTAAGGCGGCCTGGGGGGACCCCTGCCCTAGGCGCTTTTGCAAGTTGCTGTCAGGGGATCTGAAAGGCTGTCTGTCTCCAATGCCACCAATGAGGATTTAGTTGCCAGAAGGAAAAAGTCGTAGATAAGCAGACTTTCAGATCTCCTGATGAAGCAACATGCGGATTGCGTAGGGGTTTCCTTACTATTAACGGATCACTTACTTTCCCACTGCATCATCAGCTTTCTTTGCTCTTCTGTCTTGGGAGACTGGCGAGGCCCTCGCTCCTGGATTACGACAAGAGGCGTACGCCGTGGCTTGTCCACTTTTATGTCTCCGGGCTTAGCAACTTCTCCCTGCGGCTGCGTGGGTAGCAAAGTGTCCTGTCTTTAGAAAGTAAATCCCCAAACAGACTTTGCATCCAACCAAAGGTTGGATCCTGATCCTGGCTTTCCACCGCCGCTGTCAGCAGCCATCACCTCTGTGTCCGCCCATCAGGAAGCAACTGCCTGCTGCGTTTATGAGGTTTACAAGATTATGCATGGGATAGAGCAGGTAGAGATAGAGAAAGAAATCCTTTTCTCCCTTTTCTCACAATACAAGAACTCGTGGGCACTCTGTGAAATTGCTGAGCAGTCGGGTTAGAACAGATAAAAGGAAGCACTTCTTCACCCAAAGAGTGATTGACACATGGAATTCACTGCCACAGGAGGTGGCGGCAGCTACAAGCATGGACGGCTTTAAGAGCAAATTAGATAAGCATATGGAGCAGAGGTCCATCAGTGGCTATTAGCCACAAGGTATAGCTAGG
>NW_015159805.1:129326-131739 GCF_001447785.1 Gekko japonicus
GATGCTCTGTCTTCTTGGTGCTTGGGGGTGGCCACAGTGTGTGTGGGGGGGGTCTAGTGTCCTGGCCCCACTGCTGGACCTCCTGATGGCACCTGGCATTTTTGGCCACTGTGTGACACAGAGTGTTGGACTGCATGGGCCACTGGCCTGACCCAACACTGGCTTCTCTTATGTTCTTATGAGAGGGAATTGGATATACGTATGGAGCAGGGGTCCCTCAGTGGCTCTTAGCCACAAGGTATAGGTAGGAACTCTCGGTCTGGGGCAAGAGATGCTCTGTATTCTGGGAGCTTGGGGGGGGGGCAACAGTGGGAGGGCTTCTAGTGTCCTCCTGGCCCCACTGCTGGACCTCCTGATGGCACCCGGTATGTTTGGCCACTGTGTGACACAGAGTGTTGGACTGGATGGGCCATTGGCCTGATCCAACCTTGGCTTCTCTTATGTTCTTATGTAGGAGAATGCTTGGCTTGAAACCTCCCAAACACCTATGATTTTGCCCCCCCTCCCCCAGTATTTTGTGGTGCCGCACGTGACTCGTTTGGAAAAATCCAGAGTGTTTGTACATCCACCAAGGTTGAGGGCCCTGGAATGAAGACACCTGAAACTGCGTTACCTGATGTCACGTGTGTCCTGTGTGTGCCATTCAATATACCCTGAGGCCAAATGGTCTCTAAAGCAAGCCCTACAGAGAACAGAGAGCTGCCCAGCGTCCCTGGCTGACCCCAAAGTACCATTCCATCACTGAAGCAATTCTGGTCACTGCCGCTTGTGGAATCTATTTACCTAGCTTAACCTGTCCAAACAAATAAGCCCATTGGCTAATAAGCCCCAAACACCCGTTGCTGCTGCCTGCCCCTTGAGTCTTATATCCTGTCACCGAATGCAGCTGTTTACTCAGCTTCTTTGGAGTCACGGGGGTGGGGGTGGGGTGGGGGGGTGTTTCCTCCAGAACTTGCCCTGTGGCTTTTTAAAAAACAAAGAACAGGATGTGAATGTTTTAAATACAGGCTGTTTTATTGGAGAAGCGGGAAGGTATCGATCGGCTTGGATGGGCTGATACTGACTGGCACAAAATCTTTTAGTTGGGGGGGCGGGGGGCTGTCGCCCTGGACTGACACTCACTGAGAACTCGCACCCAGCCAAAGGAGATCCATCTGGAAGCTGACCCGGGATTAAGCTGCAGTCCGGTGAGGCACCTTTAAGACCAACAAAGTTTCATTCTGGCTATAAGCTTTCCCGTGCCCACACAAACGGAAGCTAACACCTAGCATTGAACTTGGCTGGTCTGAAAGGTGCCCCCACGGGACTCACACTTCGCTCCGCTGCTTCAGACCAACATGCCTGCCCCGCTTGAAACTAACTGGATTAAGCCGAAAGAGGCTGACTTGGTCGAAGCCACCCTGTGGCCTTCCCAAAAAACTGAAGCCAAACTGAACACAGCAACATTTAAGCCACATTGGGGTCCCCCCCCAACAACAACAACTGTCGGGGCGACCAGCCATAGTTCCTGGCATCTCCGGAGACACAAAAGGGGAGCCAGCGACATCCACATGCTGACAACAACAAGCCCTTTCTTGTCCCCACGTTTCAAAGGCAATTCAGTGGGGAAGACGCTGACAGATTAAGCCTCTTGGCTGCGAGAGAGGGAAGCAGCACACCCGGAACTGGTCAGGATATGAAAACTCCAGATCTTTTACACTCTCAACAAGGAAGATGACAACTAAACAGCAAAACACAAACACAGAAGCAGAGTTGTAACCACAGAGGCCTGCAGACACAAAAGAACCACGAACTTTATTAGACCAAAAAAGAGCAGCACAGAACCCAACACAGAACCAACTGTTACACAAGACACTAAACACATAAGAACACAAGAGGAGCCAATGTTGGATCAGGCCAGTGGCCCATCCAGTCCAACACTCTGTCACACAGTGGCCAGAAATACCAGGGGCCATCAGGAGGTCCACCAGTGGGGCCAGAACACCAGAAGCCCTCCCACTGTTGCCCCCCCCCCAAAGCACCAAGAATACAGAGCATTACTGCTTCAGATATAAGAGAAGCCAATGTTGGATCAGGCCAGTGGCCCATCCAGTCCAACCCTCCGTGTCACACAGTGGCCAAAACCCAGCTGCCATCAGGAGGTCCAGCAGTGGGGCCAGGACACCAGAAGCCCTCCCACTGTGCCCCCCCAAGCACCAAGAAGACAGAGAATCCCTGGCCCCAGACAGTGTTCCATCTATACCTTGGGGCTAATAGCCATTAAGAACACAAGAGAAGCCAATGCTGGATCAGGCCGATGGCCCACCCAATCCAACCCTCTGTGTCACAGGGGCCAGAAATACCAGGTATCATCAGGAGGTCCACCTGTGGGGCCAGAACTCCAGAAGCCCTCCCATCTGTTGCCCCCCCCCAA
>NW_015159805.1:132004-134947 GCF_001447785.1 Gekko japonicus
CCAGGAAGACAGAGAACATAAGAACGTAAGATATGCCAATGTTGGATCAGGCCAAAGGCCCCTCCAGTCCAACACTCTGTGTCACACAGTGGCCAGAAATACCAGGTGCCATCAGGAGGTCCACCTGTGGGGCCAGAACTCCAGAAGCCCTCCCAACTGTTGCCCCCCCCAAGCACCAGGAAGACAGAGAACATAAGAATGTAAGAGAGGCCCTGCTGGATCAGGCCAAAGGCCCACGCAGTACAACACTCTGTGTCACACAGGAGCCAGAAATACCAGGTGCCGCCAGGAGGTCCAGCAGTGGGGCCAGAACTCCAGAAGAAGCCCTCCCACTGCTGTTCCCCCCCAAGCACCAAGCACACCTGCCCTTTCTATAGGGCATTTATTTAAAAGGGACGTCTTCATGGTAAGACCTGGCTAGAGGTTCCCCAAACACATGAAAATCGGCTTCTGCCTCTGCGGTCCTTTATTCACACCAACAATGAGCACAGAATGCAAGATCTCGAAGACGGGGGACTGCATAAGGCGCAGCATTTGCCATTTGGGAAGGGGCACGAGGGGGGGGGTGCGGCTGCTACCCAAGGACAGCCACAAAAGGCCACCTGAGCCAACAGCAGTGCCAGCAATACACAACGCCAAAGGCGGCAGATGGGAGATGAGCCCAAACACTCCCCCCACCCAATCCACGTCTGCCAGGCTCGGCATCAGAAACCCACACAAAAGTTCAGCGCAGTAAGAAAGAGATCCCGCTCACAGCCAGTCTCCCAAGTGGTAAAGCAAGTACATCGTTCTTACGCAGAGACCTGGCTCATCCTGCACTTATCATAGAATCATAGAATGCTAAGAGTTGGAAGGGACCTTGCAGGTCATCTAGTCCAGCCCCCTGCACTCTGCAGGAGCAGAGCCAAAAGAGAGCCCTACAACATACCCGGAAGGTGGTCAGACAGCCTCCGCTTGGAAACGTCCAGCGAAGGAGCATCCACCACCTCCCGAGGCGGTCCATTCCACTGCTCAACCACTCTGACAGTTAGGGAAGTTTCTTCTGATATTTAGCCGGTATCGACTCCCTTGTCATTTACACCCATTAGATCTAGTCTTGCAAGTTTGTCAAGAAGAGTAGAAACAAGGTACAAATATCCAGAAGATATTCGACGACATGCCGTCAAAACCACCGCCCTGTGTTACGCCAGCGTCTCCTAATCATTTGTAGGACAACATTTCTCAGGGTTATGACCAGCTGGTACCCCAGCACAAAGAGCTTTATTGTAATGTCACAAACCATTCACGCTCCCCGTAACCGGCAACACAGAAGACTTGGCGTTCAGAGTTATCGGTGACGACTAAACCCGATTTTAAATAAGCACTTTGAAATAAAGCAGTTCTTTAATTAGGGTGCCGTTTCCCCCCACCCCCATCTAAAACAATGACATCTAAAGCAGAGCCGTGGGAAATGTTTCTGGGATAACAGAAGTGGACCCGTAATTTAATCCAAAGTCTGAACTGATGGAGAGGAGTTAGGCTTGCCTGGGATGCTCGATCAAGGAGTTCTGGGTACAAATCTATGCAGGAGAACAGAAGGAACACAAAGAGCGCAACCTGCCACCCTGCCAGATTTTGATGCAACCCCCATTTCACTGTAATGTCTAAGCACAGCACTGCACCTGAAGAAAAAGAAATTGCAATGAAAAAACCCCTAAAGAAATTATACTGGTGACGAGGAGATTATCTCTTGCGTTGGTTTTGTTTATTCGTGTTCTTTGAGTGTTGAATCATGGCAACGAGGACGTGGCACTTCGTGTGCTTTTGCTGTGGAGGAGACGGAAGCCCCGCATGGAACGCCCCACCGAAAGGGACGCGGCTGTGTCGTGGCTCTTAGCAGATTATGACAGCCTTGTACATCCTGTATGGAATTCTCAGCAATGGTGCCGTTGACAGAATTGCCTGCCTCTCTCCCCTTGGTGGATCGTACAGATGGTCTTTATTCCCTAAACTTCAGGGGGATTCATGAAAAATGACCGGATTCCTTAGCAGAAACAAATATCACAAGAATCGCCATCTCCAGACCACACCAGCTGGATCCTCAATGCATTGTGTCACAAACCCCCCCCACTTCCAAAATCAGAAATTCTGCTAAATCCCGCCACATTCTTCTCCAGTCCCTGTTACTGATTGGCCGCCTCACAAGCATCTATCCAGTCACTGTAAACATCCACAGGTTCCGAGAGATCTGCAGAATCAAAGGTCAAGGACGGCAACAACAAACCATGAGAGCCAAGCCACATTCTTCTCCAGTCCCTGTTACTGATTGGCCGCCTCACAAGCATCTATCCAGTCACTGTAAACATCCACAGGTTCCGAGAGATCTGCAGAATCAAAGGTCAAGGACGGCAACAACAAACCATGAGAGCCAGTTTGGTGTCGTGGTGAAGTGTGCGGACTCTAATCTGGGAGAACTGGGTTTGATTCCCCACTCCTCCACTTGCACCTGCTGGATGGCGTTGGGCCATAGTTCTGATAAGAGCTGTCCTTGAAAAAGAGCCGTTTCTGTCAAGAGCTCTCTCAGCCCCACCTACCTCACAGGGATGACCTTGGGCAAGCCGTAGTTCTGATAAGAGCTGTCCTTGAAAAAGAGCCACGACCTCACAGGGTGTCTGTTGTGGGGAGGGGGAGGGAAAGGAGTTTGTAAGCTGCTCTGAGACTCCCAGTGAAAGGCGGGGTATAAATCCAATCTCTTTTTCTTCTTCATGTGCCCTACAGTGTTCCCTCTAAGCTGAGTTAGTGTGAGCTAGCTCAGTTTTTTGTCCTCCGGCTCACACATTTTTGCCTTCGCTCGGGAAGGAGGGCTCCAGAGCAAACTGATTTCTGCAGCAGCCCAATCGCTGGCTCACAACTTTAATGCCAGTAATTTCACAAAGTAGAATATTTGCTCACAAGACTCCACAG
>NW_015159805.1:135010-135125 GCF_001447785.1 Gekko japonicus
CCTCCCCCTGCCACAAATTTTTGTTGGTCTTTGAGGTGCTCCTGGACTCCTGCTCTTTTCTAATATTAAAATCTCGGTTTGGGACGAAAGTATGATGCCAGAAACCCTTCCTCTG
>NW_015159805.1:137451-142047 GCF_001447785.1 Gekko japonicus
GGGGGGGGGGGGAGCCGGGGGAGGGGAGGGGCCTCATGCCACAGAGTCCACCCTCCGGAGCAGCCCTTTTCTCCAGGGGGGAGCTGATCCCCCTATTGTCTGGAGACCACTGGTCACAGTGGGTGCCGCCTGGAGGTTGACAACGCTATCCAGTCACAGCAGGAGCCACCAGAAAACTTCCCTGCTGCCACAACATGGGCAACAGAGGCATCCACTTGACGTCTGCACTATGGACAAGAAAGAAAAAATTGACTCTGCTGAAAAGGCACGTGGATTTCTGCATCAACACAGTCGTCCTGCAGGAGGAGGAGAAGAGGAGGAGGAAGGCAGCACCGAATACAGTGAAGAAGAGGGAGCAGCGACACCTTCAGACCAGGACTCAGACTCTAAACTGGGGGCGGCAGCCCCAAAGACAAGTTACCATTTGAGAAAGAAAAAGTATAAAAGATGAGATGTTATTGCACTTTGGAATCTCTTACAATGTTTTGTTATAATTATTTCTTTTATTGCTCTTCAAGAAGTCAGATACGGTGGTGTTTAAATCTTTACTTTAGTTTAAATGGAATATTAGATGACCACATTCAATGAACTTGAATCGAAGGTTGAGTTATAAGCTAACTTGTTAAGCAGTAGGTATGACCATCCTCTCTTGGGTTTTTAGTGGGTTTTCTTTACTTTCTCCTATAGATTGTAGATCCCCCTCCCTAATTCTCATTTTAGTTTATAGAAAATGCAATAAAAAATCCCCTATGGGGGGGCTAAATAAATATAAAAAAGAACTATTTATTTATTTATTATTTGCATTTGTATCCCGCCCATCCCGCGGGTGGGCTCAGGGCAGGTAACGTCACTAAAATAAATACAATTTCAGTTTAAAACATTAAAACACGATAAAACATTATAACCATTAAAACAATGGGTACAGCTTGGAAGGAGCTGCGGTGGCTCAAGTGGTTAAGACGCTAAACTGCAGGCTGTGGAAGGTCAGTAGTTCAGCAGTTCGAGACCCGAGTGTGCCACGTGACGGAGTGAGCTCCTGTCTCTGGCCCCAGCTCCTGCCAACCTAGCAGTTCGAAAGCAAGAAACTGCAAGTAGATAAATAGGTACCACTTCAGTGGGAAGGTAACAGCGTTCTGTTGCCGGCCACATGACCACGGAAATGTCTTCGGACAGCGCTGGCTCTTCGGCTTGGAAACGGAGATGAGCACCGCAACCCTAGAGTCGGATTCGAACCTTTACCTTTACAGCTTGGAAGAGCATAAGTTGGCTATAAAAATTCTGTCCTGATGGTGCCATGAGTTCAAAGGCCAGTTGTCGGTGGTCAGTAGACAGGTGACAGATGGGTGAGAGCGACCTCGGGGGGTGGGGGGCCGTAGATGGGCGCCTCAACCAAAAGCCTGGCGGAAGAGCTCCGCCTTGCAGGCCCTGCAGAATTGGAGGAGATCCCGCGGGGGGCGGGGGTGCTGGTCTCAATGGCACTTTCAATCAAGAACAGAATCACACCGTGAAATAAGAGACATCGGCCCTACAGGATAACATTAACATATTGGATACTTTTGTCCACATAGTCCTGTGTACTTGTGGGGTGGTTTTTTTTAGCACAAAATTCGCCTAACAGTTAATCTCAAACACTTTTGGACCTTTGCCAGGGTTCGCCAACAGACAACAATGTTAAGCTACAGGCTCAGATCACACTTCCAAAGGCCACATGGTATAACAGAACCAAAAGGGAGTCCCTGCTGTGAACATCCAACTCAATGGAAAACAGCACGTGAACAAGCCTTGGAGGTCCGCCATTTTGTGGCCGTGCCCACAACTCTGTGCCAGAATTCCACAGGCACCTACAGGATCAAAAAGGTTGGGGACCCTGACCTACAACACGCAGGACACTTGGGTTACAGAAATAGGCCAGATTGATCACCGTCACGCTAAGCAGTTAACAACTTAGTAGCTAACACAACAAAGCAACCAGACTACTGATCCAGTTGCATTATTATATCCACTAGGAGTTAAAATTCTTGAAGGATGAGTTTTCAAATCATGTACAACCGTTCCTCAAATATGGGTGTACGTGGACTCTTTTGATTTTTTTTTTTTAAAGCAACAGTATTACACAAAAAGTAGTCTTCAGCTCCATCTAACACTTAATCAGGAGCAATGCTCCCTCTAAGCTTTGGAGTCTTGTGAACAAAAATTCTACATTGTGAGCTACTGGCAATAAAGTTATGAGCGAGCGATTTGGCTGCTGCATCAATTAGTTGGCTCTGGAGCCCTCCTTCCTGAGCTAAGACAAAAAGGTGTGAGCCAGAGGCTAAAAAACTGTGAGCTGGCTCACACTCACTCAGCTTAGAGAGAACACTGATCAGGAGTAATTCTACATAGGGTTGCATTACTGGCATCAATAACAGTGTTCTTTAAACACCCCCCCCCCCAAATATTACCATATTCACCTACATCCATTAAACCATGATGCTTGTCTTTAACACTCCTCCTCAACAGCCTGTTATGCGAGTCCGGCCTCTCAGCCCGATTCACATCTACAGAGAAGTCTTCCATGTTCTATACCAGTCTAACAACATTGGCACATCTCCTTGGGATGCATCTATAGAGATTCTCGTTAAGCTTTGAGCTGCATTACAAGAGACATTTGAAGCTAGACAGCAGCGTTTCAACAGAACAGGTTGGCTAGACACACCCCCTTGGAGGGTGGGGCAAAGAAAGAAAGCCTTTCCCTTGCCTATTTTATCTATTTCCTTAAGGCATTTGGAGGAATTGGATAGTACTGTGTGCAGTTCTGGAGGCCTCACTTCAAAAAGGATGTGGGCAAAATCGAGAGGGTGCAGAAGAGAATGACGAGGATGATCAGGGGTCTGGAGACTGAGCCCTACGAGGAAAGGCTTAGGGCCCTGGGAATTTTTAGTTTGGAGAAGATGAGATTGAGGGGGGACACAATTGCTCTCTGTAAATATTTGAAAGGCCATCATTTGGAGGAGGGCAAGGAGCCGTTCCAGTGGGCAGCAGAGGAGAGGACCCGAAGCAGCGGCTTTAAATTCCATGCAGAAGGGTATCGGCTGGATATTAGGAAAAACTTTTTCACCGTCACAGAGTGGCTCAAAGGTGGAATCAGCTGCCTAGGGAGTTGGTGAGCTCCCCTTCACCGGCAGATTTCAAGAAGAGGCTGGACGGATATTTGTCAGAGATGCTTTTGGCTGGTCCTGCACTGGGCAGGGAGTTGGACTAGATGGTCTGTATGGCTCCTTCCCACTCTGTGATTCTATGAATTTCTACAATGAACACAGCTCTCCACTGCACATGGCAGCAGAGGGGCTGCAGTCCTTGACCTACAGGATGCCACAGAGGGGATTAGTGCAGAGGCCGCACAGGTTTGGCTTCTTCAGTCCCTCCAACAAACCTCACACGGCCAGCCAGAAAAAGAAAAATCCCCCAGCATTTCCATCTGCCCAGACCTTTCCTCCAGAGGGCTGCAGCCCTTTCCCCCACGCCACCTCCTCTTTCAACAAGACTGAAAACAGAACATCGAGAATAGCCCCACTTACATTTTAACATCACAGGATTTTTCGTGGTTACAGAAGGGGCAAGTAAACTGTGTCTCCAGCGTGCCCGTCATCTTCTTCTTGGGCGGAGGCTTTCGCTTTGACTTTCGGCGTCCCATCTCTGCCTGCCGGACGTAGGAGAGTGAGGAAGAGTTAGGTGGAAAGGACCAGGATATGCCAGAAGCTTCACTGAGAGCCCTCCCACCCCACATGGCAGAAACACCGAACAGGCCTTGGGAAATAAGGGGTAACGTGAACGTTGGGGTTGGCAGAGCCAGGACTTGGTGGCTCATGGGAGCAGCATGTGAGGTAAGAGGCAGATCCAGGTGGGGTCGCCGTGTTCGTCTGAAGCAGCAGAACAAAGTCTGAGTCCAGTCGGGCACCTTGAAGACCAACCACGTTTCTCTGGGTATAAGATGAAGTGTGCGTGCACTCTAAGCTGAGTGTGAGCCAGCTCACAGTTCTTTTAGCTTCTGGCTCACACATTTTTGTTTTCGCTCAGGAAAGAGGACTCCAGTGCAGTGTTCCCTCTAAGCTGAGTTAGTGTGAGCTAGCTCACAGGTTTTTAGCCTCTGGCTCACACATTTTTGTCTTCGCTCAGGAAGGAGGACTCCAGTGCAGTGTTCCCTCTCAGCTGAGTTAGTGTGAGCTAGCTCACAGGTTTTTAGCCTCTAGCTCACACATTTTTGTCTTCGCTCAGGAAGGAGGACTCCAGTTCAGTATTCCCTCTAACCTGAGTTAGTGTGTAGCCTCCGGCTCACACATTTTTGTCTTCGCTCAGGAAGGAGGGCTCCAGAGCAGACTAATTCATGCAGCGGCCAAATTGCTTGCTCACCACTTTAATGCCGGGAGCTCACAAAGTAGAATTTTTGCTCACAAGACTCCAGAGCTCAGAGGAAGCAGTGCAACCAGTGCTCCCTCTGAGTTAGCATGAGCCAGCTCACAGTCTTTTAGCCTCCGGCTCACACGCTTTTGTCATAGCTCAGGAAGGAGGGCTTCAGAGCAAGCTAACTCATGCAGCGGCCAAATCGCTCGCTCACAA
>NW_015159805.1:142404-151451 GCF_001447785.1 Gekko japonicus
GCCGGGAAGGGAAAGGACCCGGATGCGCTCGTCGGGGCGGCCCGCCGGGGGGCCGAGGGGCGCCGCGGCTGAACTCCTGCCTGTCGCGGGGGGCCCCGCCCGGTGCCGGCAGAGCCTTTCTGCGGGCCGGGGAGGCTTCGTGGCCGGAAGGTGTCGCTCACCTGGCTGCGGCTTCCTCGCGGCTTCTTCTGTCCTGAGTCAGAGTGTCCCCTCTAAGCTGAGTCGGTGTGCGCCGGCTCACAGTTCCTTAGCCTCCGGATCACACGTTTTTGTCTTTGCTCGGGAAGGAGGGCTCCGGAGCAAGCCTAATTCATGCAGCAGCCAAATCCCTTGCCTGCAACTGTAATTGCCAGTAGGTCTCACAAAAGTAGAATTCTTGTTCACAAGACTCCACAGCTTAGAGGGAGCATTGCAGCCGGAGTTCCCTCTAAGTTGAGTGAGTGTGAGCCAGCTCACAGTTTTTTAGCGTCCGGCTCACACATTTTTGTCTCGGCTCAGGAAAGATGTGGCTCCAGATCCAACTGTTTTATGTAGAATCCCAATCGCTCCCTCACAACTTTCATGCCAGGAGCTCACAAAAGTAGAATTTCTGCTCACAAGACTCCATAGCTTAGAGGGAGCATTGCAGCCAGTGTTCCCTCTAAGCTGAGTGTGAGCTAGCTCACAGGTTTTTAGCCTCTGGCTCACACCTTTTTGTCTCAGCTCAGGAAGGCTGGCTCCAGAGCAAACTAATTTATGCAGTAGCCAAATCCCTTGCTCACAACTTTAATGCTAGTAGGTCTCACAAAGTAGAATTTTTGTTCACAGGACTCCACAGCTTAGCGGGAGCATTGCAGCCAATGTTCCCTCTCAGCTGAGTCAGTGTGAGCCAGCTCACAGTTTTTTAGCCTACAGCTCACCCATTTTTGTCTTGGCTCTGGAAGGAGGGCTCCAGAGCAGACTAATTCATGCAGCGGCCAAATTGCTCACTCACATCTTTAATGCCAGGAGCTCACAAAGTAGAATTTTTGCTCACAGGACTCCGCAGCCTAGAGGGAGCATTGCAGCCAGTGTTCCCTCTAAGCTGAGAGAGTGTGAGCCAGCTCACAGTTTTTTAGCCTCTGGCTCACACATTTGTTGTCTCAGCTCAGGAAGGCTGGCTCCAGAGCAAACTAATTTTCGCCGGAGCCAAATTGCTCACTCACAACTTTAATGCCAGCAGCTCACAAAGCAGAATTCTTGCTCAGAAGACTCCACAGCTTTGGGGCCTGACTTGGCCTTCCCCGTGGAGGCTCCAGGTGAGGGTCCTGCTGGGGAAACCCACCCAGGGCGCCTCTGCTTCTGGGATGCTGAGAAGATGGGTGCCCCGTCAGTCCTAAGCAGATTCTTAGTGCACACACACAAACAAAAACCCAGGAGGTTTGAGGGTGGGTTCTGGGGAAGGGCTCCAGCAGGGTGCAGTGCCACCCACGACCCACCCTGCAGAGCCGCTGTTTCCTCGAGGGAAGCTAACCTCTGTCATCTGGAAATCGGTTGCTGTAATTCCAGGAGACCTCCAGGCCCTGCCTGGAGGCTGGCAAGCCTCTTTGGGTTGGAGCCTGTGGAAGGTGGGGTTTGGGAAGGGGAGGGATCTAAGCAGGGTGTGATGCCATGGAATGTGCCCTCCAAAGCTGCTGTTTTCTTCAGGGGAACTGGCCTCTGTCATCTGGAGATTGGCGGTTGTAATTCTGGGAGATCTCCAGGCCCCACCTGGAGGTTGAAGCCAAAAGTCAGAGATCACGGGAAGAGACGGAAGTTCAGACAAAACATCTGCAATGTATCCAGTCCAGACAAGCCCAGAGACAAACGTCGAGCTTCGCTCCAAGATACAATGGACTATGCGGATCCTAGCCCGCTCCAATCAGGGGGCTAGGTTCCCGGCCGAGAGCCTGTGGGACTCTCGGCCACTGTAAATAACCTATAGGGAATTAGGGGTGTGTTTTGGGTGGCGGTTTCTCGGGGGAAGTCGTCTTGTGCCTGATAGAATAAAGTACGCTTTGCTGAAATCACTCTCCGTTTGCGTACTTTTCAACATCCATTATAAAAATAACGAAGAGTCAATAAAGATATATATGCAAGATTGTTTACTATACTAATTATAATTCTGTGTAAAATTCGTTGTCGCTCACACGCAAAAAATTTTGCGCAATAAAAATATCCGTTTCACAAGGATTGCTTTATCTGAGCGTGTAGTAATTGCAATTCTTATCAATTTCCAGACCTTGGGTTCTGATGTCAGAGAGTCAATATGGGATGTTTATTTCAAGAGTTGATAAGTGGAAATGGATAAGAATTGCAATTACTACACGCTCAGATAAAGCAATCCTTGTGAAACGGATATTTTTATTGCGCAAAATTCGTTTCGTGTGAGCGATAAAAGAAAGAGTTTTCCACTGAATTGCATATCTATCATTATTGACTCTTCATTATTTTTGTCACGGATGTTTTGTTTGGATGTCTATCCCACCCGGAGATTGGCAAGTCTCTTTGGGGTGAAGTCTGTGGGGTTTGGGGAGGGACATGAGTAGGGTGTGATGCCACGGAATGTGCCTTCCAAAGCAGCCATTTTCTCCAGGAGAAGTGGAATAAATGTCTTCGGTAAATAAATAAGCGGTTTATGTAGTGTGGAGGCGTAATTCTGGAAGATCTCTGGGGCTGGAGACTTGGAGGTTGGCGACCCTACATGAATAGTGTGTAAATTTCATACGTGCACACACAACTTGGTCCTCGGCCATTTCATTTTCAACAAAGGTACCTTGCAGCGCCCAGTTCATGAGGATCTCATGCATTCTTTTTGTTATCCCTTTTTTAGCTTGTCATTCTGAACTTTTAGTTCTGGCCACTCTGAATATTTTAGTAGTGCCGCTGATTTTGTGATCCCCCCCATGACTTTGTCTGTGGCAAAATGTATTTTCAGTCCTTTCATCCTTTTAAATTATACCTATTTCTGCTGCTCAAGAACATTGTCTCATGCAGCTTCAATGGGAGAAAGGAAAGGCACCTTGTAAGGAACAGTAGTTTGCATGTTATTTGAAATGACTTAAAAATGTAAAAACTGATCTAAAAGTAGTTTATTGAAAAGAAAGTCACAAGGAAACATCACAATATCTACTTCTTGTATCTTATTGCACTAAGTGAAACAGGATTCAGTTTGCACAGAATCTTTGACCTCGCAGTAAATCAGGCTCTGGTATTTCAAAAGATAGAAATCTGTGTCAAAAAAGGAACCTTAAAATGCATAACTGGAACTTGTGTCTACAGTAGAATCGGACACACAACGGAGTCAAAAGGAAAAGATGTATCATCCTTTAAAAGCAAAGTGGAAAGAACGCCTGTTCTCTTGGCACACAGAGGCAGCAGCGCTTTCCAAATCTGCTGCGTTCCGGGTAGATGGGATGGCTGAGCCATTCTGTCCAGGGCCTCGGAAACAGAGGGCGGAGCAGCAGTAAACCCAGGCTTAGGGCAATTGCATATTGCCAAAATTCTAGCTTTGGTCTCCTCCTTCTCGCCACCAAATACCTTCCACCAGAGTTCCACAGGAACTCTCTGCCACTGCAAGAGGGCAGCTCCCTCTGCAGGGGGAGGGCGGGTGTTCAATCACAGCTGCATCACCCCACCGGAAAGGTTTAGTATGTGGTGCAGAATCCCTTAATCCGCATTGCAGGGAGCTGTAAAATCTTCCAGAATGGGTTTGAAAAGAGGATTCTGCAATGGGGGAGAGGCTTCACTCCTTCCAGGTGTGTGGGAGGTGAGAAGAGGAGGGGAAGAGATTGGAGTTATACCCCATGGCCCTTCAGTACCCAAAGGAGTCTCAGAGCAGCTTACAATCTCCTTCCCCTTCCCCTCCCCACAACAGACACCCTGGGAGGTAGGTGGGGCTGAGAGAGCTCTGAGAGAACTGTCCTGGAGAGAACAGCTCTGAGAGAACTGTCCTGGAGAGAACAGCTCTGAGAGAACTATGGCTTGCCCAAGGTCATCCAGCAGGTGCAAGTGGAGGAGTGGGGAATCAAACCTGGTTCTCCCAGATTAGAGTCCGCGCACAGTGCACTTAACCACTACACCAAACTGGCTCCCACACCTGGGAAGGGAGTGGCTTACCTTGTCCTTTGGTATTCTCGGTCTGAATTTCAGCTCACCCTACAGAGCTAAAGCACAACATGTTCAGAGAGTGCAAAGTTAATTTTCAGCCCCAGTCCTAATCGGCTGGCAGAGCTCTGCCATCATCGCCTGAAACCTACACCGCTGCAGAAGGTTTTAGGGTGGGGGGGTTTAACTAGGCAAAAGTCTATTCTCCTTCAAGATGGTGGTGGGAGACAGAGAGAGCTCCACAACTGATTTATGGCCCTCCAGGTGTTTATGACAAGTTCTTGCTGTGGAATAGAACAGGGCAAGGCACGTCCCCCTCCCCGCCCATCTATGCATTTCTCAGAGCAAGGAATGATGGCTATCCAGTAGTGCCTTGCGTCTGTCCTTTTCCTGATGAGCATCTCCTGTCTAAAGCAGCCGGGTGATGGTGCACGACAGAGGAGGCAGAAACGTGTGCAAGCCACACCTGTCGCCCTTTCCCACGCTGCCGTGCCCTGAAGGGGTCACTTCCCCCAGGACAAAAGTGAAAACTTCGGGCTGCACGGGTCTCTTCTTCCTGCCTCGTACTGCTCGATCCTCCTTGCTTCCAGGGGTGAGCTTATCCTAAAATGCTGAAAACCTTTTACCGTAGCCTTTGTTTGGCTTGCCTCCCTGGCCTGCCAAGAGGCAAGAGGAGAAAGAACCGAGGACCTCTTGATCTGGTGTGTTCCCAGGATCAGGGCAGGAGATTACAGGGCTTCAGAGGGAGTTTGAGGTGACGGAGAAGATATGCTGTTCTACTGGGAGGCAAACAGAAGCACGCACCTACAGCTGGTTTGTGTACCGTGACATCTTAAAAGTGTGAGGGAGAACACCCTCCCTCCAAAGACAAGCAGTTCGATTTTTTCTCAGGCTAGTTCCCAAGCCAGGTGGAAAGAGCAACCCCCCTTGCCCTCAAGTCTGTGGGTGGCAGAGGCTTGCCCTGGCCTCAGCGAAGTCTCCTCCGGGGCAACGAGGTCTTGTAGAGCGACCGGCGCTTGCTGTCAAGGTAGGTGATGCTCATCTCTTTCCCATCGACCTTAATGTAGGCAAACCCCCCCAGAGAAGTCGGCTGGCCATAGAAGAAACGCAGGTAGCCAGCTGGGACGGAATGCAGGTTTTTTGTGGAGTCATCCATGAAGTTGCCTGCCCCGCTCAGCACGTGGCCCACGCCAGCTTTGTCCTCCAAGTACTGTTGGGAGAGAGGGAGACAGAAGACCAGACTTAAAGCAGGCTCACCACCAATCGTCCCATCCTACAGTGGCCTAGAGAGCACCTCTTTGCAGGAAAATATTGTGGACTGGCAGAACTGGGCCTGGGGAACATGAATTCCACCCCTGGTTCCTTCAGAAACCCCTGCATGACTGAGGGGAACTCAGTCTTGCTTAGTCTCAGTTCTCCATCTGTGAAGTGCTCACCATAAAAATTCTCACAAGCAGGAGTCATTTCCTGCAGGAGCGCACAGGAGCGGAGCTCCGGCAGTAAAGAGGCCAGGGGGCGGGCACATGCAACAAGCCCCACCCCCTGCTCCCAGCAGCCCTCAGGCAGAGCAAGAAGCAGCCAGGTAAGTTGCAGAGCCCCCTGGTCCAAAACAGTCCAGTGGCACCTTTAAGACCAAGTTTTATTCAGGTACAAGCTCTCCCTCCTCTGTGAGGGCAGATCTGCACGTCCCCCCCCCAATAGCTAGCAGTCCAAAAGAGTCCAGTGGAGCCTGAGCGGTGGGTGTTGCCTTCTGACACACTTCCGGTGATGTCAGGGGGCGTGGCATATGCAAATGAGTTATGCTAATGAGCTCCTGCACCTCTTTTTGTACTAAATGACTCCTGCTCACAAGAAACAAAGTGGAGAAAGAAAAACCCCTCGAGACTGTCTGTCGTAGACAAAGGTGGGGGCAGCCGTGTTGGTCTGAAGCCATAGAACAAAGTTTGAGTCCGGGAGCACCTTTAAGACCAACAAAGTTTTATTATTTATTGAATAGAACTTTGTTGGTCTTAAAGGTGTCACGGACTCTTTAACTGGCCCATTCTGCATCTAGCATTCGCTCTGCTGTTTTACCAAACCCAGCACTGGAACAGAAAGAGACGCGGCTCAAAACCACATTCAGATATCCAGGGCCAAGGCTTTACTGACTGCAAAGTCACCCCTGAATGGCCATAAAAAATGGCCCTAAATCTATGCAGACAGTACCATAAAACCCGAGAGATCAAACGAAGTGAAAGCGGCATGCAGTCTGGGCGCTGCCATAAAATCCAACGATCAAAGTGAAAGTGGCATGCGATGTAGAGGGGAGTTTCTGTTCCGACAACAGCGGAGCAAATGATAGATGCGGAACTGGCCCTTTGTGCTAGGCAAAGAAGGCTGTGAAGGTTCATGGCTGGTGGCCATAAGGGGAAGATGAGCAACTGAAGCTCATCGCATGCCACGTATTGCCCTGACTGTCAACGGACAGAGGGCTTCCTGTCTGCAGTGGAAAGACAAGTTGAGATGGAGAGCAGGTGGGAAAAGGGCCGGTGAGATGCCAGCTGGACATGCAGAAGCTACCTAGCGAAGCCGCAAGAGTTCTGTAAAGGCCGTGGTGGAATATCTGAATTAGGGGATTGCAGGCTGTGGAGAAACGGGGGCCTCACGGTGGACAGAAGTGGCGGACGCGAGAGGGTGAGCAAAGGACCGAGGGTCAGGGCCCATCGAGAAGGCGGGAGGCAGGGGGAGCTCATGGCCCGCCCGGCCTTCTCTGCACACCCCACGCGGGAGGAGAAGCAAAAGGGATGTGCAGACCAGCCATCCGCCGGGCTACTGCTGAGAGCCAGAGATCGAGGGGAGGGGTAGAAGCTACAGACCAGGAGCAGCACCAAGAGCACCCCGCGCGTGTGAGCGGATCACGAAGCAAGCCTTTCCTTTCTGCACCCATTTCTTCCGCAGCGCATGCTCCCGTGTCTCTCTTTCGCGCTCCCTGGCAAGTAGCTGTCCCTGGCCCAGATGGTCCAGGCTGGCCTGACCTCGTCAGACCTCGGAAGCTAAGCAGGGTCGGCCCTGGTTGGTACTTGGATGGGAGACCACCAAGGAAGCCCAGGGTTGCTATGCAGAGGCAGGCAAATGGCAAACCACCTCTGACTGTCTCCTGTCCTGACCTGGATGGTCCATGCTAGCCTGATCTCGTCAGATCTCGGAAGCTAAGCAGGGTCAGCTCTGGTTAGTCCTTGGATGGGAGACCTCCAGGGGTTGCTACGCAGAGGCAGGCAAGGGCAAACCACCTCCGTTCGTCTCTTGCCCTGACCTAGATGGCCCAGGCTGGCCCGATCTCATCAGGTCTAGAAGATAAGCAGGGTTGGCCTTGGTGAGTACTTGGACAGGAGGCCACCCAGGAAGTCCAAGGTTGCTACGCAGAGGCAGGCCATGGCAGACCACCTGTATGTTTGTCTTCTTTCCTTGACCTGGATAGCCCAGGCTAGCTTGATCTTGTCCGATCTCGGAAGCTAAGTATGGTTGGCCCTGGCTTGTACTTGGATGGGAGACCAGCAAGGAAGCCCAGGGGTTGCTACGCAGAGGCAGGCCAGGGCGAACCCACCTCTGTTCCTCTCTTGCCCTGACTTAGATCGTCCAGCCTAGCCCAGCCTCATCCGATCTCAGAAGCTAAGCAGGGTCGTCGCTGGTTAGTTAGTGCTTGGGAGGGAAACCACCAAGGAAGTCCAGGGTTGCTACCAGTGTTCCCTCTAAGCTGAGTTAGTGTGAGCTAGCTCAGATTTTTTAAGCCTCCGGCTCACACATTTTTGTCCTAGCTCAGGAAGGGTTGCTCAAGAGCACACTGATTAATGCAGCAGCCAAATCGCTCGCTCGCAACTTTAATGCCAGTCGCTCACAAAGTAGAATTTTTGCTCACAAGGCTCCATAGCTTAGAGGGATCATTGCTACGCAGAGGCAGGCAACGGCAAACTGCCTCTGTTGGTCTCTTGCCTTGAAAACCTGATTGTGTCGGCTCTGACTCAGTGGCCCTCCCCCCCACACACACACACACAATCAGGTGGGCCACCCTGTCTGACAGAGGATGAGACGCGGTGTTTCCTCGGACTAGTCAGCCTGTGGCCCAGACTTAAGACTGACTCGCTCTTTCCACGTGCTGAATTCTCTGTACAGAAAATGCGTGAATGCGAAAGCTCCCGACAGGACACGGAGGAGGAGGAGGAGGGTCTGTCTTCCTCTGCTCACCTGCAGGTTGTGGTCGTGGCCGCACAAGTAGGCGGTGGCCTTGTGCTGCTGCAGCAGGGGCTGAAGTAGCTTGACCAGGCAGGCGGTGGGGCCGTGTCTCCCCACAGACCAGACCGGGTAGTGCCCGGCGACCAGCAGGTAGTCCTCCTTGGCCTTGGCCATCTGTTTGCGCAGCCAGGAGAGCTGGCTCCGGGCCACGCCCAGGTCCTTGGGGCCCAGGGGCTGCTCGTCGTGGAAGTCGTCCGAATTGCCGCAGATGGTCACCGTGTCGATCATGAGGATGGCGATGGTGGCGTTGCTGCCGGGGACCTTGAATCTCAGCCGGTAGTAGGGTTTGGGGAAACGCCTGGAAAGGTGGCAAAAGGAGGGAACCGTCAGAGGCAGAAGGAGGGGTATCGGTCGAGAGGACACGGCAGAGCGGGTCCCACCTCTCAAGGCAGTTGGCAGAATGCACCAGCAGCTCCAGGGCGGGGGGCTTAATCTGCACTGGGGGGACCGAGCCTGTGGTATTGCAGGGGACCTCCCACAGGTGTTTATTTAAGACATTTGCCAGTTTGCTATATGACTCAAAGCAGTTGCACCTTTCTAGAAATTGTGGACTGATGCATAGAAGACACATGAGCAATTTCCTGGCTTTTTCTTTGATCACTTGAAGGGAGGGGCTGTGGCTCAGTGGCAGAGCCTCTGCTTGCCTCTGCTTGGCATGCCTCTGCTTGGCATGC
>NW_015159805.1:152082-153785 GCF_001447785.1 Gekko japonicus
AATCCCCAGCATCTCGAGTGAAAAAGGCCCAGGCAGGAGGTGATGGGAAAGACCTCCACCTGAGACCCTGGAGAGCTGTAAAGAGGGGCTGTGGCTCAGTGGCAGAGCCTCTGCTTGGCATGCAGGAGGTCCCAGGTTCAATCCCCGCATCTCCAGTTAAAAAGGACCAGGCAGGAGGTGATGGGAAAGACCTTCGCCTGAGACCCTGGAGAGCTGTAAAGAGGGGCTGTGGCCCAGTGGAAGAACCTCTGCTTGGCATGCAGGAGGTCCCAGGTTCAATCCCCAGCATCTCCAGTTAAAAAGGACCAGGCAGGAGGTGGTGTGAAGGACCTTTCTCTGCCTGGGACCCTGGAGAGCTGCTGCCAGTCTTAAGTGGACAAGACTAACCTTGCTGGACTGAAGCCCCACGTGTTCACTTACAGGGACTCAGACTTTGGCTGGAGTGGCAGGGGGGGGAGAGAAATGCTTTACCCTTTCCCCCTGTCTAAATTGCTCTTCAACGTGTTTTCCCACATAAATGGGAGAAAGATAGTGGAGCTCTGCCGCTTTTCCTCTGTGTGCCTGGGGCAGGGGTCAACAACCGTTTTTTCAGCAGCACGCAGGGAATAACCTATGAACTGAGGTGCCTTCCAAAACGGTTCCTCTGTTCCAAGCCACAGGAGAGGGTTAACTTTAAGGATGGGTCCCCAGTTCATGCAAGGCAGCCCAGAAGGCTCACGACAAGTCCTCCAGGTGAGCCGACTGCGTGCCCCAAAACACGCCCTGGGACTCACTGCAATGCCCAGCCTTTCCTTGGCAGATACGTGCATCTCCGAAGGGTTTTTTCCCCTGGAACAAGGAAGGATGTGCAGCAGCTGCTCAGTGAAAACACCAGTTACTCAACTGTCGTGGCAGACTGGTGTCAGCGGGACTGCAAGTTATTTTTCTTTGAGGGCTTATTTTTTTTTTTTGTATCCTTCGGCATTACTATAGTAACGGATGAAAAAGGGGGAATAAATATCATCAGCGGAGCTGGCTAGTGGCCAGAAGCACGGCCCCTGCAGAAGAGTCTCACCAACGCTTGGAGATCCTGCTGTAGGCGATCTGGGCCGAGACGTTCCCCAGGTGGTCGTGGTTTCCAGCGATGACGTACCAGGGCACGTCGCGCAACGAGGGGGCCCGGAAGACCGTCTCGAAGGTCTCCTGAAAGGGGGAAAGGGAGAGGGAGAGGGAAGATCTCTGCAGGGTGCCACCGGAGCCAGCGCCTGCTTCTCCTGAGTTGGGGGACCGGGGCTGCTCCTGACCCCCCCACACACACACACACTTCCCCCTGCTGGACAACCCTTCCCCATCAATCTGCTTTCACTGCTCCGGCAGCCGTGGTCCCCGCTGCCCCAGGCCCTTGTGGGTGAGGCTCTCCTGGTGGAGCCCAGCCACGTACCCTGGCCAGTGCTGGGGGGTGGGCGGGCAAATGGGGTGTGGAAAGGGAGGCCTGCTGTGGAAGAAGCTCCTGAGGCTGAGCAGATGGGGTTCCCTTGGGTCAGTCACAAGCTCTGGCACAGCTGTCCTTGAAAAAGAGCAGTTTGTGTCAGAGCTCTCTCAGCTCCACCCACCTTACAGGGTGTCTGTTGTGGGGAGGGGAAGGGAGAGGAGTTTGTAAGCTGCTCTGAGACTCCAAGTGAAGGGCGGGGTATAAATCCAATCTCTTCTTCTTCTTTTGTCCC
>NW_015159805.1:154289-159722 GCF_001447785.1 Gekko japonicus
AACCTTTACCTTTACTATACTGCATGCCACTTTCACTTTCTTTGATCACCGTATTTTATGGTACATTCTGCCTAGATTTATAGCTGTTTTATGCTGGCCATTCAGGGGTGACTTTGCAGTCAGTATGGTGTTGGCCCCCCAGGGGTATCTGAATGTGGTTTTGAGGGGCTGGTTCTGCATCTGGCATTCGTTCCACATTTTCTCAACACTGAGGAAAAGGTGCAGCTCTAAACCACATTCAAATACCCCGGGCTGATGTCGTACTGACTGCAAAGTCACCCTTGAACGGCCAGAAATATATGCAGAAGGTACCATAAGACCCGATGAGCAAAGAAAGAAAAAGTGGCATGCGGTGTGGAGGGGGATTTCTGTCCCAAGGTGCGGTTTGGTAAAACAACGGAGGGAAAAGCCAGTGCAGGATCGCCCTTCGTTTGTTTTTTTTACACTAGGCCCCGGAGTCTCTGTCCAGGGAGGTCATCCGAGGTGTGGTGACCTCTTCTTCCATGTCCTGTTGAGTCAGAAGCCCCTCCCTCCCTCCCTCCCTCCCTCCCTCAGAGAGCTTTACCTGGAACCGCTTGTCGTACAGGTCGTTCACCCCACTGTAGTAGAAGTTGTCTCCAAGGGACAAGATGAAGTCCGCCCCCGTGGCCGACACCGTGGCCGCCATCTCCTCCGCGACAGCCACCTCGCGGTCCGTGTAGAAGGGGGAGAGGGGCTTCCCGCCCCAGTCGCCCACGGCAATGAAGCGCAGCTCAGAGCGGGCCTGGGGGCTTGCCCGGGCGGCCAGGAGGAGCCCCAAGAGGCACAGGAAACGCATCATCTGGAAGGGAGGGAAGAGCTGAAAGCGCCAGGGAACAGCGGGATGGCCGCGGAGTCTGGATCGGCTGGGTTTGGCTCTAGCAGCACCTTCGAGACCGACAAGGTTTTCGGGGCATGAGCTTTTGAGAGCCACACGTGAAGCTAGATCAAGATGGGTGGCCACGTTAGTCTGTCTGTAGCAGGAGAAGGATCCAGGAGCACCTGAAAGACTACCACAATCTGTGGCAGGGGAGGAGCTTTCCTGAGTCACGGCTCACTTCTTCAGATAGACCAAGATGGTCGGCCACGTTAGTCTGTCTATAGCAGGAGAAAAGAGCAAGAGTCCAGTGGCACCTTCAAGACTATCAAGATTTGTGGCAGGGGAGGAGCTTTTGCGAGTCACAGCCAGGGGTCTTTTCCTGCAGGAGCGCACAGGAGCGGAGTTCCGGCAGTAAAGAGCCCAGGGGGCGGGCACATGCAACAAGCCCCACCCCCTGCTCCCAGCAGCCCTCAGTCAGAGCAAGAAGCAGCCAGGTAAGCTGCAGAGCCCTGTGTTAGAAGGCAGCACCCACCGTTCAGGCTCCACTGGACTGTTTTGGATTGCTAGCCATTGGGGGAGGGGAGGAACGTGCAGATCTGTCCTCACAGAGGAGGGAGAGCTTGTACCTGAAGGCGGACCGGGGGTGGGGGGGCTCTGCAACTTACCTGGCTGCTTCTTGCTCTGACTGAGGGCTGCTGGGAGCAGGGGGCGGGGCTTGTTGCATGTGCCCGCCCCCTGGGCTCTTTACTGTGCGCTCCTGCAGGAAATGACCCCTGCCCAAATCTACCCGTAAGATCCGCTGAAGGCATAACTAAAAATATTCTGAAGCAGCGTCAAGAAAAGAGCAGGCAAAGGTGTTAGAGCTAAAATCAAAGCAAGACGCAAAGGGCAACTATAAAACGTGACAAGCAGCAACACAAGAACCTGTAGTTCACTCCAAAGCCTGGGGGGGTGGGGGACAGAGAAGCCTCTTCACCCGGCACCAGAAGTTCTCCAAGCCTGCAGCAGGCGAGCAACTGGGGAGAGAGCATGCCGCGGTTAGGACGCTGCGGGCTCTTCCTCCCGTCATGGTCTGCCTCAGCATTTCCCAGCCGTGGGCCCTGACTCAAAAGCGAAAGTCCCAGATGCGTGCAGTTTTATTGTTTTGCACATACCCTAGGTCGTCCCCCGTGGATTCTCTGTACCAAGCAAATATGGACTTGTGGGACGCTACACCAAAAAGGGCTGGGAGCCGCTTGCCTGCCTCACCTCGATGACAGGAGGCAAACAAAGCAGAACCTGTGATGGACAGGAAGACAGGGAAGCAGGCAGTCCTCCCACGGCCCTGGCCCCAGGACACCGGGCGGGCTTGACAGGTCAAACACTGCACTTTGAACGGGGCTCTGAAACACACTAGAAGTCCTGCAGCTGCCTAACGACTGGTGAAAGAGATGCCAGTCAGCCACAGCTGATCTGTTCTTCCTCTACTACAGTTCCAAAACAGTCTCCATGGGCCGCCCCGGGTAAAGTCTGGATGTGGTCAGTGCATGGATAGCACAGCCGCATCTCATTGCAAGGCAAACTGACTGGAAAGGAAACTCCACAGAACACGGTGCGACTTTTTTCCACGCGGGTGGGATTCGATTTCAACGGTCCTCTTCACTGCCAAATCCTAAAAGAAATCCACCCTGACTGTTCCCTGGAAGGCCAGATACTGAAGCCGAAGCTCAAATTGGCCACCACATGAGAAGGAAGCACTCACTGGAGAAGAAGACCCTGATGCTGGGAAAGATTGAAGGTCAGAAGAAGGGGAAGGCAAAGAATGAGATGGCCAGACAGTGTTATCGAGGCAACAAACATGAAATTAAGCAAACTCCAGAGCACGGAAGACAGGAGGACCTGGCGTGATGTGGTCCATGGAGTCGCGAAGAGTCGGACTCGACTGTGCGATTGAACAAAAAACAAAACAAAACCTCACTGCTGCTCTAGCTGGTTTCACTTTCGTTGTATTTTAAACATTCTGAAGCTTTTATATCACTTACAGGGCAATCCAAAAGCGGAGTTACACCCTTCTAAGTCAGTGAGATTAGACAGGTGTGTCACTCGACCAGGGAAGGAGCGCTTCTTGCTGCTTCCAGTCGCCTTCCCTGCATTCAGTTCTCGCAGCACTTTTTATTTGTTGTTCAGTCGCACAGTCGAGTCCGACTCTTCGCGACCCCATGGACCAGATCACGCCAGGCCCTCCTGTCTTCCGCCATCCTCTGAAGTTTGCTCAACTTCATGTTCGTTGCATCTATGACACTGTCTAACCATCTCATCCTTTGCCATCCCCATCTTCTTTGACCTTTTTATACCTTTCCTCATATACATTTAGTTGTTTTAGCCCGTATTCTACAGCATGATGACACACCAGAAAGGACTGTTCCATTATAGGCCTTCGTCTCGGGTATACGGAAAATGCTACTGAGTCACCTGTTCTGGGTTTTTTCTTTTTCTTTTCAAGACAAGCTGGGGTGGTATAAGAGATCAGGAAAGTGAAAAGAAAAATCATTTCAGAAGACACTTCTCCTGCTTGGCTCCTCTGTGGGACCATGTTAAATAGTGGGCTCCACGGAGGAGCAGACTCCAAGTCTGGTGATCAGCTCTACTTTATTCAGTGATTTCAGCAAGAACAAGTCTGTGGACCAGAGCCTCAGCCCGGTTATATTGCCTGCAATGGCCACACCCCAACACAACCCACGCCCAACGAGAGGCTGTTTACAAAACTTTACTCCTTGATTGGTTCCTGCCAGAATCCTGTTGGTCTATTGTTATTCGGCTCCAAGCTCACCCTGTCTCTGGCAGCACCGTCCTGCAATGTTTCAGTCCCAGTACAGAACAGACTAACTTTTCCCTCAGTGGCTGCGGGTCTGCAGTAGACCAGTGAGATTCGAGTCCAAAAGCACTCAAGAAACCAAGAAGGTTTTGGGGGGTGAACTGTTGAGAATCAAGGCTCCTTTCGTGAGACAGAAGCCGGAGCCCAAGCAGGGACCTCAATTCCTACCTATATCTGACGAAGGGAGTGTTGACGGCTCTCAAAAGCTCATACACTGAAGATCTTCAGGTGGGGCCGCCGTGTTGGTCTGAAGCCACAGAACAAAAGTTTGAGTCCAGTCAGGCACCTTGAAGACCAGCAAAGTTTAACTCTGGGGATCAGTGTTCCCTCTAAGCTGAGTGAGTGTGAGCCAGCTCACCGTTTTTTTAGCCTCCGGCTCACACATTTTTGTTTTAGCTCAGGAAGGGATGGCTCCGGAGCAGACTAATTGGTGCAGCAGCCAAATGGCTCGCTCACCACTTCAATGCCCGTAGCTCATAAAGTACAATTCTTGGTCACAGGACTCCACAGCTTAGAGGGAGGATTGCTGGAGACATGCTTTCGTGTGCACTGCTTACCCCCGGAATTAAAGTTTGCTGGTCTTAAAAGTGCAAAGAAAGAAAGAGAGAGAGAGAGAGAGAGAGAGAGAGAGAGCGCAATGATGATTGGAAGGCAAGTTGTCTTCCACTTGGATGAGAAAGAGCGGCTTACCAAGAGAGAGAGAGAGCGAGCAATGATGACTGGAAGGCAAGTTGTCTGCCACTTGGATGAGAAAGAGCGGCTTACCAGTTTGTCTTCCACCAACCTTCTGAACCAAACTTGACGTGCAGCTCAGAACATCGCTGGGTGTTAACTCAGGCAACTCTGCCGTGACAGGGAACATTTTTATCAGACACTGAGCTGGGCGGTGTTGGGGGGGGGGCGGGGGTTGGCACTAGTCAGGGGATTGTGATGGAGAAACAGCCGCCTGGTGACCAGTCGTGTTCCACCTCTCCCCCCCCACCCCACAGCCATGTGACACTTCCTCCTCCTGGAAGACGGGAGGTTAAAGTCACACTTTGACCTGCCTTCACTCCAAAGCTGATAAGAGAACAGAGCAAACACCCAGGCCCTTAACCCTTTCTCAGCCTCCCAAGCTGGAGATCACAGTTGTCTCAGAATCATACAATCATAGAATCATAGAGTGGGAAGGGACCTTGCAGGTCATCTAGTCCAACCCCTGGCCTGCACTCTGCAGGAGCATAGCCGAAAGATAGCCCTACAACATGCCCGAAAGATGGTCGTCCAGCCTCCGCTTGAAAGCGTCCAGCGAAGGAGCCTCCCCCCCCTCCCGAGGCAGTCTGATCCACTGCTCAGCCACTCTTACAGTTAGGACGTTCCTCCTGATATTTAGCCAGTAATTACTCCCTTGTAATTCCCACCCATTAGATCTCTTCTTGCCATCCGGAGCAAAGAGAGAATAGATCCGCTCCCTCTTCTACATGACAGCCCTTCAGATACTTGAAGATTGGCAATCATGTCCCCTCTAAGCCTTCTCTTTTCCAGGCTAAACATACCCAGCTCTTTCAGCCTTTCCTCATAAGACTTGGATTCCAACCCTCTCACCATCCTGGTTGCCCTCTTAAGAACATAAGAACATAAGAGACGCCAATATTGGATCAGGCCAAAGGCCCATCCAGTCCAACTCTCTGTGTCACACAGTGGCCAGAAATACCAGGTGCCATCAGGAGGTCCACCAGTGGGGCCAGGACATTAGAAGCCC
>NW_015159805.1:161854-162019 GCF_001447785.1 Gekko japonicus
TAAGAACATAAGAAAGAAGCCAGTGTTGGATCAGGCCAATGGCCCATCCAGTCCAACACTCTGTGTCACACAGTAGCCAAAAATACCAGGTGCCATCAGGAGGTCCAGCAGTGGGGCCAGGGCACCAGGAGCCCTCCCACTGTTGACCCCCCCCCCCAAGGACCC
>NW_015159805.1:162420-165059 GCF_001447785.1 Gekko japonicus
TTGCTCACAGGAAAGAGCTCTCTCAGCCCCACCTACCACACAGGGTGTCAGTTGTGGGGAGGGGAAGGGAAAGGAGTTTGTCAGCCGCTCTGAGACTCCTTTGGGTAGTGAAGGGCGGGGTATAAAGCCAATCTCTTCTTCTTCTTCTTTTACTTCACAGGGTGCCTGTTGTGGGGAGGGGAAGGGAAAGGAGTTTGTAAGCCGCTCAGAGACGCCTTCAGGTAGTGAAGGGCGGGGCATAAACCGAATCTTCTTCTTCTCCTCCTCCTCCTCCTCCTCCTCCTCCTCCTCCTCTGCTCCCGATGCTTATCCAGTTCCCTCTTGAAGCCATCTGTGCTTGTAGCCGCCACCACCTCCTGCGGCAGTGAATTCCATGTGTTCATCACTCTTTGGGTGAAGAAGGACTTCCTTTTGTCTGTTCTAACCTGACCGCTCAGCAATTCCATGGAGTGCCTACGAGGAGTTCTTGTCTTGTGAGAAAGGGAGGAAAGGACTTCTCTCTGCTCCAGGTGGGGAAATTCCTGGAGACTTTGGGGGTGGAGCCTGGGGAGGGGAGGGCTTAATACCTCCCCGGGGGGGGGCACCCTCCCAAGCAGCCATCTTCTCCCAGGGACATGGTTTCTGTAGGCTAGGCATGAATGGCAACCGCGGGAGATCTCCAGGCACCCCCTGGAGGATGGCAACCCGAGACAGCAGCATCACCCGTCTCCCAAACATCTGGCAGACGTCCATCTGGAGGGCCAAGGTAGAAGAGGAAGGGGCCACGGATCCCCCTACGGCTTTCCTAGGGCAATTTCAGTCATGGGATGCCCAGATTCCAAAGCGAAGGGGGCACTAACCTGCTAACACACAGCGTTGCTACCTAACAAAGATAGATCCAGTCGGTCAGCCATGCTGGTCTGAAGCAGTAGAACAAAGTAGAGTCCAGTCAGGCACCTTGAAGATCATCAAAGGTTCAGGCCCGTAGCCAGGGGTTTTTAATTCAGGGGGGGGTTAAATAAGTCAGGGGGCACTCCACGCACACACCCCTGCTGCACCCCGCCCCAAGGGGTTGCCTGGGCTGGATGGGAGGTGTGGGGGGGGGCTTGGCAGTACATCAGGGTGCCAGGCGCCGAGGCGGCCCACTGTGGCTACGGGCAGTGTTCCCTCTCAGCTGAGTTAGTGTGAGCCAGCTCACAGTTCTTTAGCCTCCGGCTCACCCATTTTTGTCTTCGCTCAGGAAGGAGGGCTCCGGAGCAAACTATTTTATGCAGTCGCCAAATGGCTCGCTCGCGACTTCAGTGCCAGTAGCTCAGAAAGCAGAATTTTGGGGGACCAATTTATAATGACTAAAATAACAGACTCCATTCAGAGAACACACAACCAGTGTTCCCTGTAAGCTGAGTGAGTGTGAGCTGGCTCACAGTTTTTTACCCTCCGGCTCACACATTTCTGCCTTAGCTCAGGAAGAAGGGCTCCAGTCCAGAGCAAACTAATTTATGCAGTAGCCAAATCACCTGCCTGCTCACAACTTTAATGCTGATAGCTCACAAAGTAGACTTTTTGCTCACAGGACTCCACAGCTTGGAGGAAGCATCTACACCAATGTACTCTAAATCTGTACGTTTATGGGCACCAGTACTAGAATACATGACACTACAGAACCTACTCCCACGGAAACAAACATATCACAGTTGGTTACGCCTCTAAAGCACAATACACACAGAAATCTGCAAAGCAAGCTCGGCAGGTCTACAGGAGCAATCACCAAAACCTGCTAAACACGTGACAAAAAGCCTTAACAAATCCCAAAGAGGTAAAAAAATATATACACACCACTATAGAGGGCAATTCAGTATAACAAGATGTCTTATGGATTTACACTAATAGTAATATGTTGTATGTATTTTAATCCATATCAACTAATAATGCACAATTTGCTTTATGCGTATTGGAGGAAACGCTTTATAAAGTACGTCATAATCCAATAAAGCTTTTTTAAAAAAAAAAAAAAAAGAAAGAAAGCAGAATTTTTGCTCACAGGACTCCACAGCTTAGAGGGAACATTGGCTACGGGCCTGCAAAGGTTTATTCAAGGTACACGAAAAAGCTCATACCTTGAATAAACCTTTGCTAGCTAACGGAGCTACCCCTAGACACGGACACATGTCTAGATAACAAATGCAGAGTTCAGGCACGAAGCCAATGTTGGACCAGGCCAGTGGCCCTTGCAGTCCAACACTCTGTGTCACACAGTGGCCAAAACCCAGGGGCCATCAGGAGGTCCAACAGTGGGGCCAGGACTCCAGAAGCCCTCCCACTGTGGCCCCCCACCCCAGCACCAAGAAGACAGAGCATCCCTTGCCCCAGACAGAGGGTTCCACCGAAACCTCGTAGGCACCGATGGACTTCTGCACTGACAACCAAACTCCCCAGAAGCCCGGCCTCAATGCCTCATTTGAAAAGCTTATTTGTCAAGCCTGCTAGATGGTCCTCACCTATCTGGGGACACCCGGTGTTCTCTGTGGTTCCGTGTCCCGGCAGAGACCCACCTGCGAGCACAGCTCCGGGGTTCCTGTCTTCACAGCGAGAGGGCAGCAGGTGGGTATGGACCTAAGTCGCTTCCCCCACTCCCAGCCCAGGAAATCCTCCATCATCTG
>NW_015159805.1:165358-168644 GCF_001447785.1 Gekko japonicus
AAGGGAATCACTGGGGGGGGGGCTCGAGGGCAGAAATCGCTCCCATCTGTAGGTGGGAGAGGAGAAGCTGTCTGCTGTGCCCCAAAGAGGCTGCGGCGAGGGCCGTGGGCAGAGCGGAGGGTGCAGCCAGGCAGCTTCCTTGTTTTTGTTGTTGCTGCTGCTCAGTCGCCCAGTCGAATCCGACTCTTCGCGACCTCATGGACCACATCACGCCAGGCCCTCCTGTCCTCCGTCATCCTCTGGAGTAGAGGAACGGGGCCCCGGGTGGCAACAAGATCCCCATGGGAAGTTCGTCCCCAGGCCCCCTCAGCCCCAGGCCTCCCCCAGCCTCCTAGCTAACCAGTTTGGTGTCGTGGGTGAAGTGCGCGGACTCTAATCTGGAAGAAGCGGGTTTGATTCCCCCACTCCTCCACTCGGAGCTGCTGGATGACCTTGGGCAAGCCATAGTTCCGTCAGAGCTGTTCCCTCAAGAACAGTTCTGGAAAGAGCTCTCTCAGCCCTGCCTACCTCACAGGTTGTCTGTTGTGGGGAGGGGAAGGGAAAGGAGTTTGTCAGCCGCTCTGAGACTCCTTCAGGTAGTGAAGGGCCATGGGGTATAGATCTTCTTCTTCTTCCTCACAGGGGGTGTCTGTTGTGGGGAGGGGAAGGAGTTTGTAAGCCGCTCTGAGAATCTTTCGGGTAGTGAAGGGCGGGGTATAAACCGAATCTCCTCCTCCTCCTCCTCCTCCTCCTCCTCCTGTCTTTGGCCATGCTGGCTACCAACCCCTGCCCTTGTCTGTTCTGGTCTTCTTCCTCTCTGCCCACCCTTCCACCTGCCCTCAGGCCGCAAAACAAATTATCTGCTCCCGAGCAGTGTTCCCTCTAAGCCGAGTCAGTGTGAGCTAGCTCACAGTTCTTTAGCCTCCGGCTCACGCATTGTTGTCTTCGCTCAGGAAGGAGGGCTCCAGAGCAAACTGATTTATGCAGCAGCCAAATCGCTCGCTCACAACTTTAATGCCAGTAGTAGCTCACAAAGCAGAATTTTTGCTCACAGGACTCCACAGCGTAGAGGGAGCGTTGCTCCCGAGGCCCTCTGGGAAGTTGTCCTGGCCCCCCTCCTCTTTGCCCCCCCCCTGGCTTCTGTCTCCACCACCAGCTCTTCCCTTTGGTATCTTAGTCTACAAGGCCCCACATAGAGAGAGATTCTGGAAGAGGTTCTGTGCAAATCCCACTGAGTTTAACTCCCCCGTGGCTGTTTCAGCACTTGAGAAGGGGTGTGGGGAGGAGCAAGATCACCTGGGAACTGTCCTCCTTGCGGCAGTTTTTAAAGAACTGGAGTTTCCTCCACACTGGTGTTTGGGGCCCTGGGCTGGACCTGTGGCAGTCATGACATGCAGCCTGGGTCTTCACTGTCCCGTAACTTGCTGCAGTTCACACGAGGCTTCGACTCCTTGCTGTCCCCAACCTTCCCCATAAGATTTCTGAAAAGTACTGGGTTTGCTGCATGGAGGACTCAGATGACGACATACTGTAGCGCACGTTTATTGTACTTAACACAGACAAAGACTAAAGACTAACGGCCGGCAGGCCAACTATATACATATCCACCCAGCACCCCCCATTTCCATGGAGGGTTTGAATGTCCCACCAAGGTGGCTATTGGTTGGGGCGGGAGGATCCAGGATCCGAAGTTTCCATTGTTCTAGGATCCAAGCTCTTGCCTGTGCCGCAGACCCCTGGTGGCGGTCAGCGTACATAACAATTTCCTAGTACAATTCTCCTTCACCTCTCTGTCTGAAGAAATGAAGAAGAAGAAGAAGAAGAAGAGGAGATTGGATTTATACCCCACTCTTCACAACCCAAAGGAGTCTCAGAGCAGCTTAAAGTCTTCTTCCCTTCCTCTCCCCACAACAGACACCCTGTGAGCAGGGGTCATTTCCTGCGGGAGTGTACAGGAGCGGAGCTCCGGCAGTAAGGAGCCCAGGGGGTGGGCACAGGCAACAAGCCTTGCCGGGCCACGAGTACCAAGAAGCAGCCAGGTAAGTTGCAGAGCCCCCCCCCTGATGCCAGGGGGTGTGGCATATGCAAATGAGTTATGCTAATGTTATGCTAATGAGCTCCTGCACCTCTTTTTCTATGAATTGACCCCTGCCTGTGAGCAATGTTCCCTCTAAGCTGTGGAGTCTTGTGAGCAAAAATTCTACTTTGTGAGCCACTGGCATTAAAGGTTGTGAGCGAGCGATTTGGCTGCCGCACAAATTAATCTGCTCTGGAGCCCCATCCTTCCTGAGCGAAGACTAAAACGTGTGAGCCGGAGGCTAAAAAACTGTCAGCTAGCTCACACTCACTCAGCGTAGAGGGAACACTGCCTGTGAGGCCGGCGCTGCTGAGAGATCTCTTTCGAGAAGTGCTTTTGAGAGAACAGCTCTGAGAGAACTTGTGGCTGACCCAAGGTCACTCCAGCAGTTACGTGTGGAGGAGGAGTGGGGAACCAAACCCGGTTCTCCCAGATTAGAGTCCGCGCTCCGAACCACGACACCAAAATGGCTCTTGAGCCGCGACTCATGAAAGCTGATCCTGGAACAATGGTGGGGGCTAGCCTGGGAGGTGCCCCTGGTCAGCTTTGATTTGTTTTGTTATGACAGACCAACATGGCTGACTTAGGGTGTCCAGCTCCCTCCTGCCTAGGGTTGCCAGGTCTGGGTTGGGAAATACCTGGAGACTTTGGGGGTGGAGCCAGGAGAGGGTGGGGCTTGGGGAGGGGAGGGGCCTCAGCAGGGTACAATGCCACGGAGTCCCCCCTTCAAAGCAGCCATTTTCTCCAGGGGAGCTGATCTCTGTCGGCTGGGGATCAGTGGAAAAAGCGGGAGATCCCCAGGCCCCACCTGGAGGCTGGCAACCCAACCTCCAATGGAAAGGAAAGTTCTCAGGGCCTCCCTCCTCACCATCCAAGAGAAGAAATCAGCTTCAGTTCAAAGTCAGATGGAAGTGATTTCCATCAAAGGAGGGCCTGCACCAGACAAAAACCTCTACAGCTGAGGACTTTCCTCCCCCAGCCATTGGTAAGCGGAGGCGCTGCTGATACACTCCGGGCCTCTGGAAAACGGGCTCTCCCTCGGTCACGAACCCCGCCAGCCCTGCCTGACTAGAGCAGAGGGTGAGACCGAAGTAATATGTTCCATGTGCCACCAAAAGGGATGCCAATCCTGTCACTTTGTCGCCATGCCATGCCATGAAAAGTTTGCTGCGGGTCCTGCGACACTGAAAGGCATAGGAACGGGGGGGGGCAACAGTGGGAGGGGCTCCT
>NW_015159806.1:0-11916 GCF_001447785.1 Gekko japonicus
CCCTTTTTGGTTAGTCTGCAGCTTCAGGCGGCTCACCTCGCAAGGTTGGCTTTTTCGCTTCTCAGGGGTCCTACAAGCTGCCTCCCAACCTCCCGAAGCTTCAGGCGGGGGGGGGATCCTCCTTCAACTCCTTCTTCCTCTTTGCTGCTGCTGTAGACCTTTTGCCACCTCCCCAGGGGTCATTTCGTAGAAGAAGAGGTACAGGAGCTCATTAGCATAACTCATTAGCATAACATATTTGAATATGCCACACCCCCTGACATCATCGGAAGTGTGTCAGAAGGCAACACCCACTGCTCAGGCTCCACTGGACTGTTTTGGATGGCTAGCTATTGGGTGGGGGATGCACAGATCTGTCCTCACAGAGGAGGGAGAGCTTGTACCTGAATAAAACTTGGTCTTGAAGGTGCCACTGGACTGTTTTGGACCGGGGGCTGCTTCTTACTCTGACTGAGGGCTGCTGGGAGCAGGGGGTGGGGCTTGTTGCATGTACCCGGCCCCTGGGCTCCTTACTGCCGGAGCTCCGCTCCTGTGCGCTCCTGCAGGAAATGACCCTTGCTCCTCCCATCGGCTCTGATTCCTTTTCCATTTTCCTTAACTCGTTCCCTCTGAGGATCCCCTTTAAGGTGTGGAGGACTGAAGTTTTAAAGCTGTTTAGATTTCTTTGTAATAGTTTGGTTATGGCTTGGAGCAGAGCCCTAGCCTCCTACCCAAGCAGTAGAGCTATCCAAACTGGAGGGTCAGCCTACGGGTCTCTCCAATAGGGTGCCATGCAAAATTTGCATAACCCTACCTGAGCGAGCAAAGGCATGACCTAATCAACTTGGATGACTTCCTCCACTGAAGAAGAACTTGCTCCGTGAGAAAACTCCAAACTATACAACAGATTTGCATAGCAAACATTACTGGAAAGGATGTGCTTCCTGGCAAAGCTTCTGCCTGTGGAGATCTTGAAATGATTATGTGGCATAGATTTGGAGGGTAAGGAATGCAGAATTTTGAAGACATACTTGTCTGTCTAACGAGACACACAGCTGTATGCAGTTTTGGGAGAAGAGCTGGTATGTTTCTGGTATCCCTTGCTTTTCCTCCCCTGCCTATAAAGAAGCTGGATAGATTATGGCTGCTTAGGATGCAACTGGAGAAAGCATCAGAAGAGACAACTACCCGGGCGACAGGAGGGAAAATTCAGATACTGCTATATTAGCTTTTGAGTCTGTTTAGAGCTCCAGGACACAGCTACAGTTACATGAAATGCAGGCTAAAACTGCAGCTGTGCTGGTCCTGAAGAATGAGGGTGGGGTAGGGGAGACAGGCAAGGTAAAGGTAAAGGTTCCCTTGCTCGAAAGCCAGTCGAATCCGACTCTAGGGTTGCGGTGCTCATCTCCGTTTCAAAGCCGAAGAGCCAGCGCTGTCCGAAGACGTTTCCGTGGTCATGTGGCCGGCATGACTAAACACCAAGGTGCACGGAACGCTGTTACCTTCCCACTGAAGTGGTGCCTATTTATCTACTTGCAATTTCTTGCTTTCGAACTGCTAGGTTGGCAGGAGCTGGAACCAGAGACGGGAGCTCACTCCGTCATGCGGCAACCCGGGTCTCGAACTGCTGAACTTACCGACCTTCCACAGCCTGCAGTTCAGCATCTTAACCACTATATATTGGAACCAACACCTCACTATGTGACAGTTTGAAAGCTGATAGTTTGCACATCACCTATCATTACTCTAGTTTGCTTCTCTGCCTAAAATATGTTGGACAGAAAATCTGTCCCGGTGACCCATTACCGTATTTGTTCTCCCACTATTAAGGCAAGATGGCTGCCTCTGTTAGATTTGTATATTTGCTTGTGTGTCTAAGGGAAGTGGGGGGAGAAAGAGGAATGGAGAATTGTTAGAAACTCCCTTTGTAAAAAGTTGTCCAAAAGAAGCATGTACAAAGAACTGATTACTCTGGAACACTGGCCACTTCAATGAGAGCCACTGGCATTTCTTGGGTTCTATGGAACTTCCAAAGAATGACCGGCCACACTCCAAGGCAGCCGTCTGGTGACTGGCCCAACCTCCCATAGCAGCCTCAGCATTTGTCCTGGTGAACCCTTCCCCCTAAAACTTTTGCCGTTTTCTCAAGTAATGCTGAGAAAACCCTATAGTCTGGAATAGGCCAAGTGTGAATAATATTGTAAATGCAAGACAGGAAATGAAATGAATAATTTTTAGCTAAATGTAGCCTAGTAATCTCACCATGCAATAACTGACTTGGGCCCCTGTCACACGGGCAGGAAAATGCGGGGGGGGGGGGGGGTGGCTGTTTGCCCCAGAGCAAAATAACGCGCGGCTGCGTGATCAGACATCCAGTCGGGGTTAGGGGGGAGGTGCTGATCACAGGACAATCCTGTGGCGCGGCAAAGAAGCGGCCTCTCTAGCAAAAGGCTCTGCGAGTTTAACCCCTTCCAGGGCTGCAGAGGAATGCAAACTGTGTCCTCTGTCCGGTCCCCTCCAGGAGGAGCTTCAGCCGGGCCGCCCCCCTGCCACGCCCCCCCTGCACCTCCCCCTCTGCTGCCCGGTGCAGAGAGTTCCTCTCGAGCAGGCAGAGCCAGGAGTGGGGGGAGGTACGGAAAAGAGGAGAGGGCTGTGTTGTTTGTTTTTAAATGAAGTGTGCGCATGCGCCGTTGGGTGCTTGTGCGCATCCCGTGGAGACTTGGGGGAAAAAACACCTTTTAGCGACGGGACATGGGCGGGCGCCGAATGCCACGACCTACCACCAGAAACGCGATCAGGCACCCGCCCTTGCCCCACGGTTTCCAGAAACTAATACCTTGGAGGTACTAGTTTTTACCCCGCATCTTCGGTGGGAAGCCTCGGGTTCGCCACGGGAGCTCTACGCTTCCCAGATGTGGCGCTGTGATCGCGCCCGGAAAATCCGCCTATCTTCCGTCTCTGTAGCGTGGCTAATGCTCCATGTGACCGCAGCCTTGGTATCTAATGCTGAACTTCGACTTAAATATTTTTAAAAGATAGTTCCCATTCTGGTGGCAACTCAAGAATGTGGGTATTGCAAAATTTATTGTGGGGGAAAATATTGACAGAGTAGGGGAGGGAGAGAAAGAAAGAAAGGGGGATTGATTGTCAGAGAAGGGGGGGATAGAAGGTGAAATTGATTGAGAAGGGGTGGAGGGAGGGAGAGAGGGCGTAAGATTGTCAGGGAAGGGGAGAGGAGGGGGGGGAAGATTGTTAGAGAAGGGGGGAGAGGGAAGGAAGCAAAGGCAGGAGGATGGGATGCACCCTCCCTGTAAGTTTCTTGCAGGTCCCCACTTGTTTGGTATAAAAGTTGACCAGGGAATTCTGCAGAGCGCACGCATGCATCAATATAACTGTTTTTATTACTGCAAATCCAGCAGTTTAATTTGAAAGACGATAGTTATTAATTAATCTTCCCTATTGTCCATGGGGTCACGAAGAGTCGGACTCGACTATGCGACTGAACAACAACAACAAAATTGTTTGACTCAGGCCTATATATGGTTCTGGAGTGTACTCATTTTAACGAAGTAAAAAAGCAGTATATTTAAAACTGACATTCTAGCGGTTTGCATTGATTCAGCTTGTTTTCTTTAAGAGCAGGTATTTTCCTGACTCTGCTCTGCCCTCTAGTGCTCGTAACGGTTACACAATGTTTCCAGAATCCAGGGTCTTTCACCACGATTTTTTAAAAGTTGGCTATTTTATCCTTAGCACATGATCTAATTCAGCTCATTATCAATGGGTAATAACATTCTGAGAGACTACATCCCCCAAGAGCTCCTGATCCTGTTTCTGATGCAAAAAAACAGTTGCCTTTTCTTTCTTGAGGGGAGGAGGGAGAGGGGGAGAGAAAAGAAAAAGAAATCCGAGAGGGAATGGCAG
The DNA here is from genome assembly GCF_001447785.1 of Gekko japonicus. Classification (NCBI taxonomy): domain Eukaryota; kingdom Metazoa; phylum Chordata; class Lepidosauria; order Squamata; family Gekkonidae; genus Gekko; species Gekko japonicus. The sequence continues at coordinate 3,904 of NW_015159806.1, forward strand.
CTGGGTGCCAGCTTGTGAGAGCTGGAAGGGCACAGGCAAGGATTGCAGAAGGCGGAGCAAAGAAGTTGGAGTCTTGTCACTAGACTGAAGCTCCAAACAGAGACTTTGTTGAATACTGACAGTATCAAGAGAGCCCTGGGAAGCAAGGTGTGGCCTAGAAACCCACATAGGCAGCTCCTCTTGGAAAGACTGCGTGAAAATTTAGACCAGTAATCCTTTAATCTGCTATCTCCATCTAAGTACATACCTTTGTTATTAAGTGGCCCATGTAAAAACTTAGAAAATAAAACAGCACTCCAGATGCAACTTTACTGCAGGCTGTGGAAGGTCGGTAGTTCAGCAGTTCGAGACCCAGGTGCCGCATGACGGCGTGAGCTCCTGTCTCTAGTTCCAGCTCCTGCCAACCTAGCAGTTCGAAAGCAAGAAATTGCAAGTAGATAAATAGGGACCACTTTGGTGGGAAGGTAACAGCGTTCCGTGCGCCTTGGCGTTTAGTCATGCCGGCCACATGACCACGGAAACGTCTTTGGACAGCGCTGGCTCTTCGGCTTTGAAACGGAGATGAGCACCGCAACCCTAGAGTCGGATTCGACTGGCTTTCGAGCAAGGGGACCTTTACCTTTATGCATACACACACACACACACAAAGAAGAAGAAAAAGAAGAGAGAAAAATAAATTGGATTTATACCCCGCCCTTCACTTGGAGTCTCAGAGCGGCTTACAATCTCCTTTCCCTTCCCCTCCCCACAACAGACACCCTGTGAGGTAGGCGGGGCTGAGAGAGCTCTCTTGAGAACTGCTCTTGAGAGAACAGCTCTGAGAGAACTTGTGACTGACCCAAGGTCACACCAGCAGCTGCGTGTGGAGGAGTGGGGAACCAGGCCCAGTTTCCCCAGGTTGGAGTCCGCACACTTAAACACTACACCAGACATTTGGCATACATAGCTTTCAACAGGGTTGCCAACCCCCACAAGGGCCTGGAAATCTCTTGGGACTACAACTGGGCTCCAGACTAGCCAGATCAGCCCCCCCGGAGAAAAAGGCCGTTTTGGAGGGTGGGCTCTCCGGCATCACATCACCTCTGGGCTCCATCCCTCACCAAACCCCACCCTCCCCAAGCTCCATCTTCAAATCTCCAGGAACTTCTCAACCCAGACTCGGCTGCCTTAAGACGTTGTGTCTGATGATCATCAGTCGGCTCCTTGACATTAGGTTTGATCCCCATTTCCTCTATACCGCTTTTTAAGACCCTAAGGGGCAAAAGGCTAGGATTTGAGATTTTATACTCAGGGTTGGGTGACCAGTATAAAAGAACTCCGCGTACTGTCAAAAACCATTGCAAGTGGGGAAAGGAGAGGCTGCCTAAGTCCCTGATACTCCCAAAAGTTCTGGATGCCCCCCCCCCCAATTCATAAAAGGTAACGGTTTCCCTTGCTCGAAAGCCAGTCGAGTCCAACTCTAGGGCTGCGGTGCTCATCTCTGTTTCAAAGGCGATGAGCCAGCGCTGTCCGAAGACATTTCCGTGGTCATGTGGCTGGCATGACTAAACACCAAGGCGCACGGAACGCTGTTACCTTCCCACCGAAGTGGTCCCTATTTATCTACTTGCAATTTCTTGCTTTCGAACTGCTAGGCTGGCAGGAGCTGGAACTAGAGACGGGAGCTCACTCCGTCATGCGGCACACTCGGGTCTCGAACTGCTGAACTACCGACCTTCCACAGCCTGCAGTTCAGCGTCTTAACCACTTGAGCCACCGCAGCTCCAAATTCATAGATTGCTCCATATTGATAATCACTGATTTAGATCCTCACATCACTCTGAAGGCTTTCAGATCGGCTTGAAGGAAGTTTATCACTCAAACACACACATACTCCACTTACACTATAAATAATTATATCCCTGTCTCCTTCCTATTACGTCTTTTAAAGGCGGTTAGCTTTTTATTCAAATATGACAGTACATATATATAATTATATAATATTATCTCTGTGTGTGTTTTGTGCATGCCGCACTACCTCAATACAAGTGCAGATCATAAAAGCACAAATCTGACAGGCCTCTTTTAAAAGTGGGAATGTATAAAAGAATTTGTGTGGAAATGGTAAATTTTCTAAAATAAGGCAAAAGACTTATGGAAAATCAACGAGTGTAAAATTATGATGGCTTGATTCAGTGATCAAAAATACAGTATAAAATACAGTATAATGCAAATTTAAAGGTACCTGTCAGCAATGTTCCCTCTAAGCTGTGGAGTCTTGTGAGCAAAAATTCTACTTTGTGAGCTACCAGCATTAAAGTTGTGGGTGAGTGATTTGGCTACTGCACAAATTAGTCTGCTCTGGAGCCCTCCTTCCTGGGCTGAGACAAAAATGAGTGAGCTGGAGGCTAAAAAACTGTGAGCTAGCTCACACTAACTCAGCTTAGAGGGAACACTGCCGGTCAGTCCCCTAAACATCACAAAAGCAGCAAATGAATCTTAACTTAGAAGAAGAAGAAATTGGATTTATACCCTGCCCTTCACTATCCGAAGGAGTCTCAGAGCGGCTGACAAATTCCTTCCCTTCCTCTCCTCTCAACAGACACCCTGTGAGGTTGGCGGGGCTGAGCGAGCTCTGAGAGAAGGCCACCCAGCTGGCTGCATGAGGAGGAGTGGGGGATCAAATCCAGTTCTCCCAGATTAGAGTCTGCCACTCTTTATGTTCAGTCGCACCTGACTCTTCGTGACCCCATGGACAACATCACGCCAGGCCCTCCTGTCCTCCGGAGTTTGCTTAACTTCATGTTCGTTGCACTCTACCAACACTACAAACACATTTTAATTCTCCTTCAAGCCAGGGGTCTCCAACGAGATACCCATCAACACCTTTCCTGGTGCCTGCTAAATGTTTTTAGAAGTGATGCAGGTTAGCTTACCTGGCTCTACTGCCAAAGCAAACAAAGGTCCACCAGTCCAGTTCACAGCATCCTTCGCCATTCCAGGACTCTACAAAAGGAGCCTCCTTTATCCCTGCAGTAATTAACAACTTCCAAGGAAAAGTTGGCTCCCAGCTCTTATACAGTTCACTCCTCTGTACAGGGGTTTTTTTTGTAGAAAAAGCCCAGCAGGAACTCATTAGCATAATAGGCCACACCCTGACAGCACAGCTCATTCGCATATTAGGCCAGACCCCCATGTTACCAGAAGTGTGGTCATCCAGCCACACCTACCTTTTGCTTCTATTCTCTTTACCTTGTTTGTTGTCAAAATCCAGGGCGTTTTGCATGTTAGGCCACACACCCCTAATTGTAGCCAATCCTAATGAGTTTCTGCTGTTGGGTGTGGCCTATTATGCTAATGAATTCCTGTGGGCGTGGCCAACTTGGGAGCCAGCCGGAACTCCGTTCCTGTGCGTTCCTGCCCAAAAATAGCCCTGCCTCTGTATTTATAAAGAAAGGCGCTTACTGGAAGTGGTAATATCCAAGTTCCTATGATTGACTGTTGGAGTCTTGTAATGTATCCCGAACGCCCTTCTTAGATTAGAGGCTGGGTTTATCCCCTTGGAGACCCACATGTGGCTACTTGCATCTAACTGTTGGCTAAAACCCACCTTCAATCCAGTGGGCCTAGCACCCGATATTTGCTGATAGCCACCATTCAATCTGGCAAAGAGCAACTGAGGGGAAACTCCAGGAGCATGGCCTCTCCCCTCGACTCATACTGCGTCTTGGGTACCAAAAAGAAAAAGAAACAATTAAACAGTGGCTCTGGGATCACACCCTACATTCAATTAGGGCACAGATACAGAAATATCCAATTATTCTGCAGCATACCAAATGCTTCCAACCAGCAGATTATTTTAGATCCCTTAGATCTCCAAACAGGCCTGTAGCCAGGAAATTTTCGGTAGGGGGAGTGAGGAGCTTAATTAGATCACCACAATTTAGATTAGAAGAAGAAGAAGAGATTGGATTTATACCCCGCCCTTCACTTGGAGTCTCAGAGCGGCTTACAAACTCCTTTCCCTTCCCCTCCCCATAACAGACACCCTGTGAGGTGGGTGGGGCTGAGAGAACTCTGACACAAACTGCTCTTTTTCAAGGACAGCTGTGCCAGAGCTTGTGACTGACCCAAGGTCACATCAGCAGGTGCAAGTGGAGGAGTGGGGAATCAAACCCGGGTCTCCCAGATTAGACGTCACACACTTAACCACTACACCAAACTGGCTCTCCTAATTAGATTAGCAACCAACTAATTAGATTAGCAACCAATCTAATTAGTAGTAATCTAATCCCTGTCTCTGTCCCCTCACAATCAGCACTCAATCATATATTTTATTCTATATTTTTTATTATTTTTGTCCTTATCCTTATTATTACTGATCTTGTATCGAAATAAACTTTGAACTGAAATAGTAGGGGTATTCAAAATGAGATTTGTCATCGTGGTCACTAGTTTGAAGTAGTCAGTCAGGAAACAGGTCCTCTTTTTGGCTTTTCAAATTATGGTGGCCCTATATGAGTGAATCCTTACTTTGCATTCAGTGTATATGGGAAATTCATGCAAAAGGGAGGAATCACTTGAAGCGTCTGAAGAAGAGGGATCTAGTCTACAAAAGATTATGCTGATATGAAACATTAATTTTCAAGGGAACACGAGACTCCTGTTTATTTTTGCTGTAACAGATGAAGCAAGCCTAAGCAGGTCTACTCAGAAGTAAGTCTCATGATCTGTAATGGGGACCTTAGGTTTACAGGCTAACATGACTGGATCAATAAGAAGGGGAATGTGTATAACTGGATTGATGCCAGAATTATTACCTGGAGGAAGCAAAAGGCAGCCCTTTGGATGAGTTTATCAATGTGACAGTGCCATCCTAAGCAGAGCTGCACCCTTGGAGACCCAGTTTGGTGTAGTGGTTAGGAGCATGGACTCCAATCTGGGAGAACCGGGTTTGATTCCCCACTCCTCCACTCGCAGCTGCTGGTGTGACCTTGGGTCAGTTACAAGTTCCTTCAGAGCTGTTCTCTCAAGGGCAGTTCTTGGGAGAGCTCTCTCAGCCACACCTACCTCACAGGGTGTCTGTTGTGGGGAAGGGAAGGGAAAAGAGACTGTAAAGCCACTCTGAGACGCCTTTAGGTAGTGAAGGGCCGGGGTATAAATCCAATCTCTTCTACTTCTTCTAAATCCACTTTTAAATCCAATGTGCTCAGAAAGTTATAACTTTGCTTAGGATGATATTGCAAATGTTTTAATATTAAGTGAGAGAAACAACCCCAGAGAACTAAAAATGTCTGAAACCATTAAAGGGGTGCTAAACAGGGTAAATTATACGCCAACGTGTCAATCTTGCTGCCACTGTTTGACAACTACCTGCAAATCTTATCTAGGAACATGAATTGCTTATAGCTGCCTTGAGAACTATTTTTAAAAGGCTGCCATTTGGCAACATATCTGGGTAAATGTTCAGGGGCAAAAGGACAAGTAGCACCTATCCTGCTGGAGAAAACTGGCCCATAAAATCTAATTTATATTGTAATCTTAATCTAATGTTGTTTTTAGTATAAATATTGGAATTTTAATGTATGTATTTATATATATGTTGTTAGCCACCCTGAGCCCGCCATGGCGGGGAGGGCAGGATATACATTTAAATATAAACAAAATAAATAAAAATAAATAATAATATGTCGCAAAAAATTGTGTCATGTTCATTATTTTAGAAAGGTTTGTAAAAGCCCTGTTGGTTAAGCGATTCTTAATGTCTTTGCATGAAGAAGAAGAAGTAGAAGAAAAGATTGGATTTATACCCTGCCCTTCACTACCCAAAGGAGTCTCAGAGCAGCTTACAAACTCCTTTCCCTTCCCCTCCCCACAACAGACACCCTATGAGGTAGGTGGGGCTGAGACAGCTCTGACAGAAACTGCTCTTTTTCAAGAACAGCTGTGCCAGAACTATGGCTTGCCCAAGGTCATCCAGCAGGTGCAAGTGGAGGAGTGGGGAATCAAACCCGGTTCTCCCAGATTAGAGTCTGCGCACTTAACCACTACACCAAACTGACTGGAGGTGGGAGTGCCCAAAAGATAGTGACAGGAGTAGGATGGAAGATAAGTCCCAGTAAAACTTCAGGCTAGAGTTAATCAAAACACTTTAAATCCTGTTGGTAAGGCATTATTAGGCACTAGCAAAGTACCAGCATTACAAAGGCAAATGATACACCCTGAATCTGTTGAGAAATGAATACTCTCCAGAAACAGTCAATGGTCCTGTTGCTTTAAGAGTGCTGTTTGACTATCAAGATTAAATTACAGTCAGCATAATTCTATTTCATAGTATGGTGTTGCTCTCGCATACCTATTTTTGTGATTACAGGGAAATCAGCATGATGTGGTTTGTTACCAATAAAGAATCTGAAAGGGGGGGGGGCATTTGGTAGTTAAATGGCATTTGTATATATATATAAATTGTCCACGGATAATTCCAAAATACGGGAAGAACAAAGTGAGTCCAGTGGCACCATTAAGACCATCAAAGCTCAATTCTGCATATAAGCTTTTATGTGGGTACACACAAAACTTATACCCCAAATTAAACACCGTTGGTCTTAAAGGTGCCACTGGACTCACTTTGTTCTTCCCGTATTTTGGAATTAGCCATGGACAATTTATATGTATATACAAATGCCATTTAACTACCAAATCCCCCCCCCTTCAGATTCTTTATTGGTAACAATAGTTTATTGTATATTGTATTTTGTATATGGCCACTGACCATTACAAATTTAAAAGAATCACAAATTAAAGTAATAAATATAACCATAAAACTAAGGTACAGAAATTTACGCTTAAAACAGATATGTAATGGTTGTTGACTTCCATTTCAGTGTATCTGAGGAAGTGTGTTTTGCACACGAAAGCTTATACCCAGAATTAAACTTTGTTGGTCTTAAAGGTGCCACTGGACTCAGACATTGTTCTGCTGCTTCAGACCAACCACACACACACACACACACAACACACACACACACACACACACACACACACACACAAACTGTCCTAGACCAAAGCCCACTTTTTTCAGATGCCATCCCACTGCAACCGCAAACATTTACACTGGAAAAATCAAATTACAGTCGGGCAGGTGGGGCTTTAGGGCCCCCCAAAGCAGGGGCGGATTAAGGCTCACTGGTGCCCTAAACACTGACCAATCTTGGTGCCCCCCTCCTTTCCACACTGACCCAGTCCATTTTAGTTGTTGAACTGTCTGACCAGATATACAATGCAGGTTGCAACCTCTAAGCTTAGTGTGAGCTAGCTCACATTTTTTTAGCCTCCGGCTCACACATTTTTGCCTCATGAAGGATGGCTCCAGAGAAAACTAATTTATGCAGTAGCCAGATTGCTTGCTCACGACTTCAATCACAGTAGCTCGCAAAATAGAATTTTTGCTCACAGGACTCCACAGCTTAGAGGGAGCATTGGTTGCAGCATGAAAAGTACTGAGACTTACAAGTGATTTCAGTTCTCGTACTTTATTTCAGCTGAGAACAAGACAAGGGTAACCAGCTCGCAGTCTGGTTTATATGTGCACAACCCACTTGTGGGGAGGGCGGGGGTAAAAATGGAATAAATAAATAAATAAATAAACCCCCCACCCCCGAAACACACCCAAGTGATTGGCTATTTACAGTGGCCGAGAGTTCCATAGGCTCTCGGCCGGAGCCTAGCCAGTGCCGATAGGTGCCGGCTAGGATCCGCTTGTCCCATTGTTACTGAGTCGGCAGCTTCGCTTGACCGCGTGGTGGCACGCGGTCTGAGATGGATACATTACACAGCAATACAAAAATGCGTTCATAGGATAACACAATATACTGTAGAAACTAAGCTTTTCACCCTTTCCCCAACTTTGTCCTGCCCCCTTTGGCCCTGGTGCCCTAAACACGTGCTTAGTCTGCTTAATGGTGGTTAAAGTAAAGGTAAAGGTTCCCTTGCTCGAAAGCCAGTCGAATCCGACTCTAGGGTTGCGGTGCTCAT
>NW_015159806.1:11946-51296 GCF_001447785.1 Gekko japonicus
GGCTTTCAGTTGCTGAATTTTTTGATACTTTGGAACATAATTGAATTGGGCCAAAGCAAGAGACATGTCTAGTTGTGGAGTAAGTTATGAAGCAAAAATGTATGGGGGATCAGACTGTTCATTTGGAAGTTTTACATTAATTTCCAGTGACTTACATTAATTTCCAGTGACTTGAGGTTTTCTAAAACAGTTCCTTGCAGAAGTACTGTCTTCATGACTCTTATAGTAAGGAAAATCTGGCTTTCTACAGCATTCCCTTAACAGAGGGGATACCTTTCTTCATAGAAAATGTTATTGTGGCTTTGTAAGGAGAAAAGTGACCCGTGAAAAACATCACAAAGGGCACTCCGTCTTGCGGCACCCGGGTCTCGAACTGCTGAACTGCTGAACTACCGACCTCCCACAGCCTGCAGTTCAGCGTCTTAACCACTTGAGCCACCGCAGCTCCCTTAATGGTGGTTAATCCGCCCCGAAGACTCCCCTCCACATTCGCTTTCGGCTGACCTGCCCCGCCAGGGCCCACCGCCTTCCCCGCCTTCCCTTCTGAGAGAAAACCGAGGGGAGGGGGCTGCGTGCTGACGTCACCCCGCGCGGCCCGGCGCGCGCCTCGGCCTCTCCTGCGCGGCCCTCCCCTTTCCCCGCCGTTGGGTAGAGCGGCCCAGGAGGGGCGGGGCCTGAATTGACAGGCGGTAGCGCGTGAGAGAGCCCGCGGCGGTTAGGTTTCGGCCGTTGCGGCTCCGCCCCTTCCTCCTCCTGCCTCCCCCGCCCCCCCGCAGCCCTCGTCCCGTGTTTTCGGGTTCCGCAGTGAACTTGCCTCTGCCCGGCCCGTTCGGCTCCCGCCGCCGGTTCCTGCGCGCCGAGGCGGAGGGGAGGGGAGCGATGTTCGAAAGCCTCCGCGACCGGCTCCTGAGCGTCCAGCAGGACTTGACTTCGGGGTGAGTAGCGGCCGTGGCGGAGAGAAAGTTGCGGGTCGGTCCCGGGGAAATGTTGACGGGGGGGGGGGGGGGGGGGGGGGGGGGGGGGGGGGGGGGGGGGGGGGGGGGGGGGGGGGGCGTCTTCACGTGCACCCGGGCGTGTTTGCTAGGAAGCCGAGCCTCACTGGGCTCCGGAAAACACTTTCTCGCAGGCACGCAGGGGCTGAGCTTGGGTTTTCCTTGGAGGGCGCTGCTGGACTCCAGTGCAGTGTTCCCTCTAAGCTGAGTTAGTGTGAGCTAGCTCACAGTTTTTTAGCCTCCGGCTCACACATTTTTGTCTTCGCTCAGGGAGGAGGGCTCCAGAACACACTAATTTATGCAGTAGCCGAATCACCTGCTCACAACTTTAATGCCAGTAACTCACAAAGGAGAATATTTGCTCACAGGACTCCACAGCTAAGAGGGAACATTGCTCCAGTGTCATCCTCACGTCTCTTTAACGCTTGCATTTTCCTGCTAGCTTCCTGCTGTCCATGGATCCTACCGGCCACCAGTGTTCCCTCTAAGCTGAGTTAAGTAAAGGTCTCCCTTGCTCGAAAGCCAGTCGAATCCGACTCTAGGGTTGCGGTGCTCATCTCCGTTTCAAAGCCGAAGAGCCAGCGCTGTCCGAAGACGTTTCCGTGGTCATGTGGCCAGCACAACTAAACACCAAGGTGCACGGAACGCTGTTACCAAGGCGTTGTTAAGCTGAGTTAGTGTGAGCCAACTCACGTTTTTTTTAGCCTCCGGCTCACACATTTCCCTCTTAGCTCAGGAACGGACGGCTCCAGGTCACACAGTGAATTTGCTGCAGGAGAGCCACGGGCAATGCTCCCTCTAAGGTGTGGAGTCTTGTGAGCAAAAATTCTATTTTGTGAGCTAGTGCCAAGAAAGTTGTGAGCGAGCGATTTGGCTCCTGCATCAAGTAGTTTGCTCTGGAGCCCTCCTTCCTGAGCTGAGACAAAAATGGGTGAGCAGGAGGCTAAAAAACTGTGAGCTGGCTCACACTAACTCAGCTTAGAGGAAACACTGGCAACGGGTGGTGGGCGGATTATCGGGGCGCGATCACACCGCAACATCTGGCAAGTGGAGGGCACCCGTGGCCAACCCATGGCATACCGCTGAAAAAGCGCAATAAAAAAACAGTACCTCGGCCCCTGCCTCACGGGGGGAATTGATGCCGGCAAAGTGTGGCTTTTGAAAGCTGCACCAAAGGAGACATGCAGCGGCGGGATCACACAGATCCCGTGAGCCGCAGCGCAGTTGCTCCCCGGCATGATCAGATGCCAGGGAGAAAGCCACGGAAGGGAGCGCAAGGCCGCCGGCTGTGCATGTGTGCACATGCGCAGTTCAGCTGGGAGCCTTGATTGCTCCTGCAGACGGCCGTGCCGGCGATCCGACGGCCGCGCTTGCTGCGGCAATTTAGGTAAGTCCTGCTCTTTAGCAGGTTCTTTTTTGATGCGCATTTTCGGCCTGAAGGGCCGGATCGGGGATGGGTGCGCGCTGCTTCCCAGATATTGTGGTTTGATCGCGCCCATTTGCTGCGCCCCCGATCTGTCCCTCTTCCGGCCCTAAACCTCCCGTGTGACCAGGGCCCTCGTATGTAGTGGCAAATGGTTTGCCACGGGCTGCCTCCGGACTCCTGTGGTGTGATTGCGCCGGCCTCTTGGTTAATGTGCAGGCAGGGAGGACAGGACCCATGGTTTGCCACTGATGCGTCGGATCGCGTTCTGGCAGCTCTAATTGCACCGGAGCAATTAGCCACGCCTCCCCCCTGCGTTATCCGGCCCGTGTGACCGGGGCTTAACTTATGCAGCAGCCAAGTTGCTCGCTCACAACTTTAATGCCACAAAATAGAATTTTCGCTCACAGGACTCCACAGCTTAGAGGGAGCATTGCTCCAGAGCAAACTAATTTATGCAGTAGCTCACATGCAGTAGCCAAATCTCTTGCTCAGAAGTGTTTTGCCAGCCACTCACAGAGTCCGGCCCCCCATTCCAATTTCAGCCCTGCACATGCATCTGGGCTCTGAGTGGCCTCTCCTAATGGCTTACCCCCAACCCCCTTTTTTCCCTGTAACTGGCTTTTGAGGTTTTATTCCAGTTTTGTCTGAAGAAATATACTTTGCACATGAAAGCTTACACGTTGAATAAAACTTTGCTGCTCTCAAAGGTGCTGCTGGACTCAAACTTTGTTCTGCGTTGAGAGGAGCTTACTCCTAGGTAAGGCTGGAGTCCAGTGGCTCCCTTAAGGCCAACACAGTTTAAATCTGGGTATAAGCTTCCATGTGCATGCACACTTCTTAGGTTAAGGCTGTAATCTTTCCCAAGAGGTGAATCATATGCACTTACTTCCGGGTAATTAAACACCCATACAATCTGGTTGCAGGGAATTTATGGTTTTCGCAGGCAAGAGCCTGCTCTGCTAAGATGCATGGAGGTAGGGAACTTGGTTCCTGAACTCAAGTATTCTCTCTCCTTAACTTTTACTGAAGTTAGATCCAGGTGGGGTAGCCATGTTGGTCTGAAGCAGCAGAACTTAGTTTGAGTCTGGTGGCACCTTTAAGACTAACAAAGTTTAATTCTGGGTATTAAAGTTTGTTGGTCTTAAAGGTGCCACTGGACTCAGTAGACTAGAATAATGTTCAGGTGGGTAGCTGTGTTGGTCTGAAGCAATGGAACAAAGTTTGAGTCCGGTGGCATCTTTAAGACCAACACAGTTTCATTCTGGGTATAAGCTTTTGTGTGCATGCGCATTTCTTTGGATAAGGCTTTAATCTTTCCCAAGAGGCGAGTCATATACACTTACTTCGGGGTAGTTAAGGCAAGCGCCTGCTCTGCTAAGATGCATGAAGGTAGGGAAGGTTCCTGAATTGAAGTATTCTGTCTCCTTAACTGTTCCTGAAGTTAGATTCAGGTGGGTAGCCATTTTGGTCTGAATCAGCAGAGCAAAATTTGAGTCCAGCGGCACCTTTAAGACCAACCAAGTTTTATTCTAAGATTTCATGAGCATGCACAATTCTTCAGGTACACTGAAACAGAACTCACCAACCATTACATACAGGTAGAGGTGGGGACGTTGTTGCTAGGAGGGTCTAATTAGAGTCAAGATGCATAAGTAAGTGAGCAATAAATATAGCTAAGATTGGATGAAGGCAATTAGTAATACCTGTGAATAGCAGCAAATTAGCATACAGCATAACAAAATAGTTTACTAAATAGATGCGAGAAGGTGGGACCCCATGGCTTAACAGAGACAAGCTTTGTTCTTACCAAAGTTAATACTGAGGAGAAAGTTTTATGTGAAATATATTTGTGTGCCATTTTCATACATAAAATCATTCCCTAGGGCTCAGTTTTCACAAACTGGTACTTTTAAATTAGAGCGGCTGGTCTGTGCTGAAAGCATTGGAGGAAAGAACAGACCAAAACCTTCATCCCATTGGCTGCCCATCTGTTACTGAGCTTAGTTTAAGGTACTGGCTATCACATACAAAGCCCTTCATGGCCTTGGACTCTCATATCTGTGAGACCACTTTGCTCCCATATGTTCTGCCATGACAACTCCGCTCATGTCAGTAGGGTGTCTCCAAGTGCCCAACTGCAAATGGCCAAAATCAACAGCCGCCTGTATATGTTCTTTCTCTGTTACAGCTTCCACCTTGTGGAATGGTCAGCCTGAGGAGGTCAGGAAAGCTCCTACTCGCCGTTCTTCTGCAGACTATGCAGAACTGAACTATTCAAGAGGGCTTTTCTGTGCAGGCCATTGGGTTATGCCTTACAAAATGGTTCACAAACTTACTTGGATAAATTATTAGAGATTGGTCTGTACTGCTATGTATAACTTATTGTAAGTGGGATTTTATTATGTAATTTCTGTAGCACTTAACGTGTCATGTGAATGATTGTATTGTGCTTCTGTGTCTTTCTGGGGCTTCCAGACTTCTAAAATCCTAATGCATTAGTTATTGAATGTCCCATTTTGCTGATTATACTGACTCATTATGTGTAATCTTCCTTGAGTTCCTGTAAGAAAGACGGATTGTAAATAATAATTCCTGTTCACCGTTTCAGTGTGTTAGTAAAACCTTTAATCACTTTCTTTTTACTAAGTAGTAGCTGCTTTGTATTCAGAGTATATTGATTATGACAGAGTTAAGATTCGAGGTCCTAGAAGCAACTTAGAGATCTGATAAAATATCACGAATATGCCTTGATCTGGATGTCAGCTGTAACACAGGCACACCAGAAGAAAGGCCTAGTATGCCAACTGATCTATTTATGGATCATTTTGACCCAGTTTCTTTGATGGATGTTGATGAGATCCTGGGATCAGTGAAGGCCAATACTGGTCTGGATCCTTGCCCATCCTGGCTGCTAAAATCATGTAAGGACCACATCAGCAAACAGTATCTATTATGAATCAGTCACTAAGTCAGGGCATCTGCTTTCAGGCACTCAAAAGAGGCAGTTATTTGTCCATTACTTAAAAAAAACCTAACACCTATCCCTACAGAAAAATGATGTGGCCAGTTATCTCCTAGTCCAGTGGTGGCGAACCTATGTTACAGGTGCCAGAGGTGGCACTCAGAGCCCTCTCTGTGGGCATGCTTGCCATCGCCCCAGCCAGGCCCCAGACCATCATTAAAGTGTCAAATTCTCTGCCAAATAATTTTAAGTAAATGAAAGCATTTGGTATTGCTTTCCTTACTTTGTTTGGATCATCTTAAGTTAATGTGTGAGTTGTTTTTTCTAAAGTAAAACCTCAGTATTCAGGTTAAATTGCCGTGTTGGCACTTTGCGATAAATAAGTGGGTTTTGGGTCGCAGTTTGGGCACTCGGTCTCTAAAAGGTTTGCCATCACTGTCCTAGTCTCTAATTTGCCTTTTCTGGCCAAGTTTGTCTTTTCTGGACAACTTTCAGGTGATCTTTGATAACCCATCTGTTCTAGATCCTTTTTTGGTCTGGCTGCAGGCTGGGCTGTGGGACAGAGCTGGCTCTGTTAGCTTTAGTTGTTGACCTCTGTCTGAGTGTAGACAAAGGTCATGCCTCTTCATTGCTCTTCCTGGACTTTTCTGCAACCTTTGATATAGTAAATCATGCCATGTTGTTGAGGCACCTGGAGTCAGAAGTAGGTATCAGGAGATGTGTGCTGAACTGGTTCAAATCAGGCGTCGTGGATTGGATTCAAAGGATTGTTTTGGAAACCAGTTATCATTAGTGTGGGACCTAACCTATGGAGTTCCACAGGGTGCAGTTCTGTTCCCCATGCTTTTCAATCTCTGTGTAAAGCCTTAGACAAATCATTTGTAGCTTTGAGGATGGTTGCCACCAATATGCAGATGATACTCAGCTCTATACATCCTTATCCAAATCCCCTGGTGAAGTGGTAGAGGTCCTGAATAACTGCTTGGCTGCTGTGGTAAATTAGCTCTAAGTGAACAAATTGAAGCTAAAGCCTGTAAAGACAAAGGCAATGCAGGCTGGGAAGGTGGAGTGAGAGGGTGAAAATCTTGAAGGACATTGTCCTCCCCACTTTTGATGGAGTTTAGCTGACCCTTGCTGACTCAGTAAAGAACTTTGGGGTTATACTGGACCGAGCATTATTACTGGAGAAGCGAATTAATGCAGCTACAAAAAGGCTTTCTCCCAACTCAGCCTGGCCCTTAAGATTGCACTTTATCTTGGTAGGCTGATCTGGCCACTTGAATCCACACCACAGTAGCATTGAGACCAGACCACTGTAATGCGTTGTACATTGTTCTTCCCTCAAAATCAGTTTAGAGACTCTAGTTGGTGCACTGCAGAGTGCTGCGGCTTGGCTATTATGAGGAGCTCGAGGGAGCACACATGTCTTTTACATTCTGCAGTCACTCCACTGGCTGCCCATCAACTATTGGGCTCAATTTAAGGTATTGGCAATAGCATGCAAAGCCCTTCATGGCCTTGGACCCTCATGTCTGCAAGAGCACCTTGCTCCCTTATGCTCCGCCATGACAGCTTTGCTCCTCTGAGCAAAGTCCTCTGCAAGTGCCAATCTGCAGATGGCCAAAATCAACAACTGCCTGTACACATGCATTCACCACTGTGGCCCCCACCTTGTGGAATAGTCTGCCCGAGGAGGTCAGGAAGACTCCCACTATCCTGGCTTTCTGCAAACTAGCAAAACTGGATTATCCAAGAGGGCTTTTCTATTCAGGCGATAGAGTAGCACCGTACAAAATGATGCACAACATTATTTGGACAAATTATTATGCGCTGTGGTCTGCATATTACTGTGTATAGTATGCTGTTAGTTGGATCCTACTATGTACTTTTGGATCATTTACTGTTTCATGTTTGCTTCAGTTCTGTTTTTAAATTTCTGGTTGGTTTTATAACCCAAATCCTATTTCACTGTTTATTGAATGCCCCAGCCTGTCAATTGTATTGTCTCATTCTGTGTAATCTGCCTTGAGTCTCGGGGAGAAAGGTGGACTATAAATAATGTAAAATAATAAATAAGCTTTTGAGAGTCAAAGCTTCCTTCATCAGATACAGGTAGAGTGAAGTCCCTGAGCCCATATATCCCAGTTTGAAGGTGGCAGGGGTATTATGAAGAAGGGAGTCAGGATGCAAAGGTACAATGCAAAATGTAATCAGCAAACAGTGCTAATTCAGCTGATTATGTTTTGCTCTTTACCTTTGGCACCCTTCTTTGGAACACCCCTCCCAACTTCTGACTGGGATACAAGGGCTCAGGGATCTGTCTGACAAAGAGAGCTCTGACTGTCTCTCATAAGCTTATATCGTGGAAATCGTTTTGGTCTTTAAGGTGCTACTGGAGTAGAATCTTGCTCTTCTACAGACCAGCATGGCTCCCCACCTGAAACTATCACTTATGAAGTAATGTATTTCAGTGTAACAGGCTAGGAATTTAAAAATCCTAACCTGATAATAAATTATCTGTTACTTTCCTTGTATTTCTCATTCTGTTAAACTGCTTTAACATTTCAGTTTTTGATATAGTTCTGGGTCTCCCGTTCTTTTTTCCCTGTTCTTCTGACATTCAGTTTGGAATGTTTAGTGGTCATGTTTAAGAAATTGTCAGGTCTGATTCCTGAGAGTGTTTTTAAAGAGGACAGCTTTTCATATTAGTGTTGTTATTACCAGGAGGGCTTCAAATCACTACAGGATACATTCAACACTCCATTTGGGAATCGCACTCCCGATGCAACTGCTGAAATATTTTTATCAATTGCCAGTCCCAAAACTAAGGAGAGCTTTTACTTTGGCAAGAATGAACATTCTTCCCTCTGTGGTTTTGGAGAGCAGATATAATAGAGTATCATGCTCTAATAGAACATGCAGATGCTCATTTGATAAAATCGAAACCACTGAACATATGATTATGGAGTGCCCTCTATTCAACGAGCTGAGGGCTAATTTAGTCACCCCTTTACTTAAAGATACAGAGTTGCTAAATGTGTGAGCCCAGGTGTCATGGCTACTGTCGGATACAAATGATCGTGTCACCCTCTCAGTGGCAAAATTCATAGGCGCAATAATCAACTATAAGAGGAATAATACCGAGTGGGGTCTTTTAAAATATTTTTTGGTTCTAATTTCTGCTTAAGATCATAGCCATATAAGCAGTACTAGATGGTTAGATAGAAATCACTGCAGTTATTGAAAAGTTAATGTGGAACGGATTTGTACCTTTTCTGTTGAGAAAGCTGGAAGTCTCTTGGCATTCTCGTGCATGATTTGTAAATAGAACTAGATCTATGCTGTCTATGTATTTTAGTTTTCACTCCTACAAGCAGAAATTATAATGTGGAATAGGTTAGTGTTAGAGTTGGACCTGTGCTCAAATCAGTATGGTGCTGTGGAAGTTTGGTGTGTGACCTTGGGCTGGTCACTCTCAGCCTAACCTGTCTCTCAGGGTTTTGGTGAGCATGAGAGAATTTATTTATTTATTCATTTATTCATTAGATTTGTACCCCGCCCTCCCCAACGGGCTCAGGGCGGCTACAACAGAGGCAATTGCCAAAATAACAGTTAAAACAACATAAAAACAATCATTAAACAGTATAAAACAATCATTAAGTAAAGTGCGGTGCTCTTGATGTTAAATTTTTCTTAATCCAAGATGAGTTCCATTCATCAACCTAACCTGACAACATACATTCTTCGGTTAACTAGGCGTCTGCCCAGGGCCGGCTCACCTCCAGATCTAATCAGAAGAGGAAAGCAATGTTCTAAGTCGTTTTGGGTCCCTACTTTGGGGCAGGGGAGTGGGCTATGAGTAATTTTGAGGAGTCCTTCAGTTCAGAATGCCACAGCCTGAGAGTTTTCCTTATCTTAGAAATCCTTCGTATTTGCTTTGCCATGAAGTTGGTGTACTAAATTGTGAAATAGATTGCTATTGAAGGACAATACAGAATGGCTCTAAATCCTGATGTATTTTACTTTAATGCTGAGTGAATTCAGAAATTCCATCAGAGGCTTTTTCCGCCTCCTTCAAACTTATAACAGCCAAGGGTCCCATGTGATTTATTCTGTATTCACTGATTTGATATCCTGTAAATGATAGCTTCAGATGTTTTATGTTTTATGAGTCAAAATTGAGGGTTTTTTTTTAAAAAAAGACACAACAGTTACTGTTTGTTCATAGTCTGCTAGTTAGAACACTTGTATTCTTGTTGCTACTTTGTGTTTCCCATAAACCTACTGGCTCAATTCAGACCTTAAGTTTGAATTCCAAATTCAGTGGATCAACATCTACCGTGTTTCCCCGAAAATAAGACACTGTCTTATATTTATTTTTTCTCAAGAAGACACACTAGGGCTTATACCACAAATGCATAGAAATCCTGCTAGGGCTTATTTTTTGGGTAGGTCTTATTTTTCGGGAAACAGGGTATGTCATGCCACATCAACAAAGATTGGTTCAGAGAATAGGAGACAAGCTTCAGGCTGGATGTATAATTAGAAACTTGGACTTGGGTCTATGTCATATGTTATTGGCTTAAGATAAAATTTTCTCCCCCGAGGTTAATTTCTTTAATCCTCCTAGATAGTTTCAGTTCAAGCTGGGTTTCCACAATAGAACATAAATTGTCACTATTGGGCTTCTTCAGTACAGCCTTCCTGCACCTTGGATTCCAAGGAGCCAGAGTGATTATTAAACAGAGATTATGGGATACCTCTCTCCAAATGGATAGTGCTTGAGCTTCACACATTCTGGTAGTGGGGAATAAAAACCAAAATTTTGCTCCGTCCTTTCTTTGTGAGAACTCCTGAGATAGCGCAGAGCTTTTACTTTAGCATGATTTAATTCCCCCCCCCCCCCGCTCTCCTTGATGGGAGATTAAACCTGGGCTGGTCGAGACAATTGAGCATGTGCTTTTATTCTGTCACTTCTATCGCGAGATTTGGACAAAATGCATTACTCCAATTACTGCTGCCTATCCAGGCAGGTCAAACCAATTTTATTCAACTCTCCTTTTAGCTGATTCCTGTAATGAAATTAGTGCTAAGGTAGCAAGATTTTGTGCTGTGGCCAGTTTAATCAGACAGAAGATTATTGCCTCTTAAGAAATTTTAAATATATTTTAATTTTAATCAATTTTATTGATATAAGTTCTTACCTGTATTTATTGCTTAGTCCTGTTTACATAATTATTGCACATGTCACATGCTAATGTACTGTCTAATCTTGGATTGTAATAACTAAAACTATATGGTACTGAAGAGGAGACATGTTTTAACCTGGTTTATAAGCCTTTGGCGTTCAAATTATTTTTACATTGATGTAATTTTTTATTTAGAAGCCTTCAGAAATTAGACATCTTAAAATAATAAGTGAGGCTGCCATAAGGTTTTAGTAAACCTGGATTCACTTGGTTTTTTATTTACTACATAAAATGTCAAACTTCAGTCTGCTGCACATGTAGGTTGAAGTGGCACAGAAAGAGGAAAATATAATGCTAGCTGTTTGTGTGTGTGTTCATGCACACATGTAAAAAGGAGAAATACAAAAGTTCATAAATTTAGGAGGAAGGAATCTCATAAGCCTTGATAAACTGCCTCACTATTTTTGTGTATGTGTTATATTACAGGTTGAAGAATTTGGGTGAGAAATCAAGAGAAGCCAAAATAAGCAAGCAACGGTACTGTTAGAAATTTAAAATGTGTGACAGTTGTTTCTTAGGTGGAATTACATTTATTTATTGAGAATATCTACATGTCATTTGCATGACATCATCTAATTTTTAATGAACTCTGAAGTTAATATTGTTGAAAGTTCTATGTCTGTTTAATATTTCCAGCTTCATTTGTTTTACAGTTGTAGCAAAGCATAAGGTTAAGCATTGCAAGGGGTCCAATAAACCTTCATATCAGATGTGGGAGTTGCCTAAACCCTGAGCTGGGGTAGGTGGTAGGAGTGGCTAGATCTGCTATAACAGCAATCCTGAGAAGCCCCATGCAGGTAGGTTTATTGCAATTCAATGAGGCTTAGATAGAGGGTGCTAGGCCTGTCGCTGTGCAACACATCCATTGGGCATCCACATTTACTGGCACCATTTTGTGATTTTTATTTTAGGAATGTTCAGTGTTTGCCAGAGTTCTCTGCTGGATTAGATCTGCTGAGCAGGTAAGTTCCTTTTTTTTTGTAAATGTGTACTACTGAGTTTCATATGTAGTTATAAGTCTGCTTATTTATTTTCCTGGAGGCTTGGAGGGGGAAATGGAAGACGGGTCTTCTTACTGTTCTCATGACAAATGTCATAAACATCGAGCCATCACATACTAAAGGGGAAGCCTAAAGTTTGCTGAGTTACAAAGTGATTTTACTACACCTGCCAAAGATGTAGCCACACACAAAGTCACTTGTTTATTTTCAGCTCTTAGTAACCAGGAAGATTTGGCTTCTAGAGAGATGAAATCCTGCTTAAACAAAGGAAAAATCAATGTAGCTTTCAAACCTGAAAGTTTAGTAAAAGCCGAAAGAATATGATCTGTAGAGTCAATTCTGTTAGTACCACATCTGCAGAATCTATTAGAGAACAGAATACTATTAAACCTTTCTAATAACACAGCTGATGGCAAGGTGCTCAAACGCCCAAGCATAAATGCGCTTCTGTACTTTGGAAGAGATAATTCCAAGAGGTAGTTTGGCATTTGGATACCAAGGGAAGAGGATGAACATGCTCTGCGAGCTTTAACCAGCATTCTCTTATAATCAAGATCGCTCAGACGTTTTTTAATAAACTGACTCAATTCACAGCTACTCACAGTTCCTAGCACATCATGAGTGATACCCAAACATCATATGGGAAGAGAGATTGCTTTTCTGTACATCCTTTCAAGTAGCTCTCAGATTATTCATGGTGCATGTTTCTAAAAACATGAGTCTAGCTTTTAATGTAAATCCTGGCAGTTGTAAAGTGTATTACTTTACCACAGGCATGGTCTAGCAAGTTAGCACTTTTAACAGCCCTGTATCAGGGGTGGCCAAACTGTGGCTCAGGAGCCACATGCGGCTCTTTCACACATATTGTGCAGCTCCCGGCAGGGCAGATGGGGAAGCTAAATATCATTAGCAAACAAATATCATTGGACCAATAAATATCATTATCAATATCTGCTTTTACCGCTTTCGTTATTATTTTTGGCAGTCTCATTTAATGTTATATTTCCCAGTAAAAACGTATAATATGTGTTCATGCATTGCGGCTCTCAAACATCTGACGTTTATTCTATGTGGCTCTTACATTAAGCATGTTTGGCCACCCCTGCCCTATATGATGCTTATTTTGGTGAGTGCCAGTAGATTCAGTAGAACTCAAGTGTGTAGGATTGCAGAATAAGATTGGTTGGTGCTTATGGGCACATTTCAAATAGACTCAATATCTGCAGTGCAGCTTGGATAATTTAAGCATATTGAACTTACATGACCTACTCAGACCATGCATGATGTATGTTAGCTGAGTATTGTCTGTTTTGTCTGGCAGCAGCTTCAGGTTGTCAGGCAAAGAGATTTCCCCCAGCATCTCTTCCTTTAACTGTAAATGCCTGGGTATAAGGCACATGTGATCAATGTTCCCTCTAAGCTGTGGATTCTTGTGAGCAAAAATTCTACTTTGTGAGCTGCTGGCATTAAAGTTGTGAGTGAGTGATTTGACTACTGCATAAATTAGTTTGCTCTGGAGCCATCCCTCCTGAGCTAAGGCAAAGATGTGTGAGCTGGAGGCTAAAAAAAACTGTGAGCTAGCTCACACTAACTCAGCTTAGAGGGAACACTGCATGTGATGTAGGTGTTCTAACACTTAACTGCAGCTCCTTCCTGAGATTCAGGCTGGTAAATCAGGTTCAGATTGAGAAGTGTATTTTGTTTTTAAGGAAAGCATATTGTATAAGGCTTTTCTGTTTTGTTTATTTGTAAACATTTGGTTTGCTGTTTGAAATTGTTGCATGTAATTGTCAGTTTGTGAACTGTCTAAATCTGCAAATTTATCATTGTCCTTGACAACTGACTCTGCTTCCAGTTAGAACCCGTAACTTTTGACTCAGGTGTTAATCTCATGGTTTCTGATAAATGCATAGGAAATATGCTTGATAAGTCCTGAAGACTTTCTCCCTTGCACTGAATTTCAAATAGTGATCTTAATCTTTCTGGAAGTGCATCAGTTTTATACCAGTCTGTCATCATTGTATCATGAGACTGTTTTATGACATTACGAATTTAGCTGGTATCAAAAGGTTGTCTTCTTTTGGTAAACTTTCACAATTGAAGAAAAGATGCTAATTAAACCTGTTTCTCCAAACATCTTTTTTGTCCTATTGATAAATACTAAGTCACACTCCCATACAATACATCTAACAATACTGGATTCTTCGCCATTATCTAAGTTCAATTTATAATTTTATTACTGTTTTCTTTTGCAAAGGTATGAAGATATTTGGGCAGCCCTTCACAGAGGAACGAAAGAATGTGCAAAAATGGGAGAGGTAAATCACAGAAATAATATGCAGATGTTTTGCTAAAAGCTGCTTAGTATTTAGATACTTTGATCTGAGGAAGCTACGTTGCACATCTTCCATCTAAAATGCATATTCACTAGGGAAGCATCTCTTTGAAATAAACTTAATGACCTTTGCTTAGTTCTGCCTTTTTTGTGTATCTCTAGCACAGTTGTGAATCCAGAATTAAGGCTCAATTGAGCATGTTGTATCATGAGATGTTTTTTGGATTGTTTCTAAAGATGTTGAATCACATGGATTACAAGAAGCTGTGAAACCAGAAGACCATTTAGCGGGCAGGTCTGTTTTACTGTGGTGCCTGTAAAGTGGATCTCAAGCACAGATCCATTAACAGGAGTAACGTGAGGAACATTTGCTATGGGTTAAACATGCATTTCCATTGAGCCAAGAGAAGAGAGGACAAATGTCCCCAGTTCTTTGTCGTTTTAAGGAAAAGCCTGGCAGAGAAGCATAATGTATGTGGTCCACTGTGTTTCTGTAAGTGCAGGTTCCTAATTGTCGTGGGATAATTCCTCTTTAAACACCAGCAAGTGGATAACTGCTGGCTTGCAAAACTTAGAGTCATAGAATCACAGAATCACAGAGTTGGATGGGGCCATACAGTCCAACCCCCTGCTCAATGCAGGATCAGCCTAGAGCATCCCTGACAAGTGTTTGTCCAGCTACTGCTTAAAGGCTGCCAGTGAGGGGGAGCTCACTACCTCCCTAGGCAGCTGATTCCACTGTTGAACAACTCTTACTGTAAAAACCTTTTTCCTAATGTCCAGCCAGTACCGTGAAAAGCTGCAATCCCATGTACACTTACAGAGGAGCACAGTGGTATTTATTTCTGAGAACCATGCACAGGGTTTTGCTTTTAGTATTGTACTGAACTGACTGGCCACGTTCACTGAAATACGTGTGGCACATTAACGGAAGTGCTACCTTAATAGAATAGGAGTTGTACTGGTCCTTGTAAGCCAGTATTCCCTGGAAATACATGCCTGCATTATACAGCTGTACATCTGAGCTTTATTTGGACATACAGAAATAATTAGGGTTGATTAATATTTGACCACCCGTTGTTGGACTGTTTTCAGGTATTCTGTGAGGCTCAGAATGCTGCTATGTATACAGCAACTTTCCATCGTGTGTCAATATTACGCGGTGTTAGCCCACAGCAGACCAAACATGGGTGCAATGGTATCCAATAAAGACTGGAGTCTCTCAGGCTTATGTACAAATATCACTGTCATTTGTTAGTAAGGGCAAGAGTGTGGGCGGTGTCTTCCTAGCCCTACAACAACTCGGGGGGGGGGGGGGAGAGACCTAGCAACATAGCAAAGTCTGTCCTACTGGCTACTTGCCAGCATCTTCGGAAAGGAAGGACTGGCCTACTGCCTCTTAAGTACAATGCTTTTAAAAATGGACTTCTGTTTTTAATAGTTACTGTTACTTCCTTTTTTTTGTAAAACACATGGTTATAAATTATATAACTCTGGTTTTATGCTTGGCTTTAAATCCACAGTTGGTGGATAGTGAAGTTGTGATGCTTTCTGCACACTGGGAGAAGAAAAGAAGTGGTCTCCTAGACCTTCAGGAGCAGCTCCAGCAAATACCTGTGTTTTTAGCAGATTTGGAATCTACAACAGCTAGCCTGGGTAATCTTGTTTGCATGTTTAAAACAGTTTTAGCAGGCATTTCAATAATCTGGAGTTGAGACTGCATAGAATGGATTATAGGAAAGCTGTTCCCGAGGCTTTTGAAATGTCTTGCTATAATAAGCTCAAGTTTGAAGGCTGACAGTGTCTTGGCTTTCATGACAGTTCTAGGTTGTCTGTTTCACAATGTTACTATTTTTATCAGAAATCTGCTTATTTTCTGTGTCACTAAATTTACATCTTATTTTTCCTCCAAGGAGGTGTCGGCCTCTTTGTGTTCCTCCATGACCTCCTTCTCTTGCTAGACAGAGGCTGAGATAGATTGCCTGGCCTGAGGGTATCATACTGACCTTCATAACTAGGCTTGCAAGCCCTGTATCTCACTGGCAAGCTCTGTTGCCCACCACTACTCTGTGGCATCAAGAGAAAAACCAAAGCCAGTGACATCACAGATGTCAGACATCACTATGCCTCTTCTGGGTATAACCCGGAAATGATAAAGGGTAGCTCTAGGAATTGTTGGAAACTCTACCATAGTGGTAGGGTTTTTTTGCAATTCCTAGAGTTACTCTTTTCACTTCTGGGTTGTATGTCACTGATGTCATGCCCCCCATGTTGCTGCCCCCAGACCTCTTGCCAGCTGCCAAGGTCAGCCTGGCAACTCTATTCATAACTGAGTAGAGATTTGTTCCCACATCTTGATCCAAGTTCAAGTGCTGGTCCCTGCACCACACTGGACAACTTATATCTCAGTATTTTTGAGGCTGGATTCTTATGTATATGTGTGGGGAGTAAATTCCATTAAATAGAAACTACTGAGTAAATGTGTAAGATTAAGGTGTGAATCTTAATAGTACCCAGGTCCAACTGGTTTTCTGTCCTGGTGCGTTTTTATTTTGAATTTTGATATATATGACACGGAACTCTGATAACCTGCAATATTTTATCAGCCTTACGTTGAACTTGGTTACAATAAATTTCCTATTTGTGTGTACTGTCGTAAATTTCCTATTTGTGTGTACTGTCGTAAATGAAAATTTTATAGATATGATACGTATAGACTAGTGATAGAATGTAAGAAATGCTGAACAGTTAAATAATCTATCAAGTTTAGTCATACCTCACTAAGAATTATACTGCAGACGTAAATATTGAGTAATGGCCTTAAAAATACTTTTCTTAACTAATCATAAATCATGATACAAACCATACATTGGAACTATTTTACAAATAAAAGCATCATTACTCCTCGTGAGTTATTTAAAAAAGTATCTATTTGTAGCATAAAGAGCTTATACTCTGGGCAATTTTTTCAAATAAGACTGAACCCCCCGCCAACGCACCCTCCCCACTCCCCCCAGCTAAACAAAACTACTAAACCACCCTATGAGGCTAACTCACCAGAACCCTGGGAAAATACTACCCAGGGAAAGGCATGAAAAGACTCTTTTTCCAGGGTTCCCTAACTTATGGAGACAAAGATCCCCCCCCCCCAACTTCCATGTACCACTGCTAAAACACAGACTTTTAAGCAGAATAAGCAACACAAAGTAAGCAAAATAAGCAGAGTATGGGACTGCACACTGAATCTATATAAATTATAAGATGGATACTATCGATGTTGGACAGGGATTTTCTCCCTTTTGTGGGAGATAGGGGAACATTTATTTTTCTTTTTTGTGACTTTTTAACTCTTGTGGAGTTGAGATGTTCAAAGTTTATAAAAGTTGATGGCCACTATGGAGATCTGCAACTTGATATGGGACTTCCTGAAGTCTGGTCAGAGCGATCCAATTATAGTGAATTTTAGCTTCAATTAACATATTGAGAATTGATTTCAATTTGCCCACATTTGCAGAGTCTCCGGCGAAAGGTCCTGGAAGATACGTATTTTCTGGTCTTGAAATAGCAAATGTCCTTTTCCCCTAGCTTCTTTTAATTTTTTTTCTTTATAGATTTTTCCCCATTAGTACACCGATCGAGAAGAGTAATTATGATGTCTCTAGGACCCTTTAATCTAGGGTTGTTAGCTGACCCACGTTTATATGCATTTGTTATTCTGGGAACAATATCCTCTTTGAGTTTTAAAGCAGATGCTAGCCACATTGCTAAAAACACAATTAATCGGTAGAGCCTTTAGCTTTTTCTCCCATCCCTCTGATTATTAAATTATTTTGTCTCTGTTGGTTCTCCAAAATCATAATTTTTTCTTGCAGCCAGATCTCATTCTATTGGAGCTGTCACACTTCATCCTGTATTGTGAGACCTAGGTTCATAACAGTATCTGCTGTTTGTCTAACGATTTAAAGAAAATTTTATGTCTTCTAGCTGGTCAGCAAGAGATTTAAGCAAGATTGTGACCAATTCCACAAAAGCAGTTGTTGCGCCCTCGGTCTCCCATTTTCCCCGGTTGTACTGCTCAATTTCCCAATATTTGCTGCGTGGCTGCATTTTGACCTGCATCTCCCCCCCCCCCCCGCCTCCCCCGATTTCCCCCGTGTCTTCTTGATCCTTGATCAGGGAGGATAAGCTCAAAGTACATAATTTCTGACTGTGAATTTCAGGCTAGTTTATGCAGTGTTTCTATATTGTATTTTACTCTGTGTGATAATCCTTTCACCAAAACTGCACTCTAGCCGGTTTCTAGTATAATATTACCTTTGATATGAATTGCTGACAGTTTTTAAATAATGTTTTGGAAAAAACCTCATCTAATGCCGTGATTCTAATATCTGGGACATTCTTTCTAATGCAAGGAGAAGCTTGCTTCAAAAATTACATGATTTATTACTGTGAAAAAGCATCCCCAATCATGTAAACTGTGTTTTGGTGAGTTCCCACTAGGGGATGCTCCATAACTATTCCTTCACAAATCTTTCTCTGGCTAAGACTAGATTTCAGTTTTATTACTGGGCTCTGTTACTCCTGTATCTATTGAGAACTGCAGGACCTTTCTTCAAACAGGAGAGCTTCATGTAGTGTCACCTTCTAGATCTTTTGTATATATTTAAATTTTGCAAAAGATTAAGTGGAAATATTTAGAAAGCAAACCTATTGATCCTTAATATAAATATTAGGTGCTAAGGGTATAAGCAGTTACGCAAATGTGGAGTAAGGTTAATAAAACTGTGAGTACTTGGGCAAAGGCTTTGTTCCACTTCCCTTGTAAATGGCTGTGTGTAGTTACATGGTGTTCTCTGGGTGCATGTTGTAGATGGGCACTCCAGATACTTAAAAGCATTTTAAAACTGTATGCTTTTAAGTAAGTAGCCTGTTAAAAAGGAAAGTGTATTTCATTTTAGATTCCCTCCCCCAAAATCCATTACCCTAAAAACAGTGAACAGTGGCTTTAAATATTTAGAATGGGTAACTAGTCTGGAAGTAAGACTTTGCTTCTGTGTATGTGAATAATATTTAACAGTGGACACAGTATCATATCTTCCGGCACTTATGTACTAGGCTCTTTGTTGTTGTTGTTCAGTCGCACAGATGAGTCTTCACGACCCCATGGATCACATCACACCAGGCCCTCCTGTCTTCCATTGTCCTCCAGAGTTTGCTTAATTTTATGTTTGTTGCGTTGATAACACTGTCTAACCATCTCATCCTTTGTTGTCCCCTTCTTCTTTTACCTTTAATTTTTCCCAGCATCAGGGTCTTCTCCAGTGAGTGCTCTTTCTCACTTGGTGGCCAAAGTATTTGAGCTTCAGCTTCAGTATTTGGCCTTCCAGGGAACAGTCAGGGTTGGTTTCTTTTAGGATTGACTGATTTGATCTCCTTGCAGTCAAGGGACTCTCAAGAGTCTTCTCCAGCACCATAATTTGAAAGCATCTATTCTTCAGCGCTCAGCCATCTTTATGGTCCAACTCTCGCAGCCACACATTACTACTGGGAATACCACTGCTTTGACCATACGGACTTTAGTTGGCAGGGTGATGTCTCTACTTTTTATTATGCTGTCTAGTTTTGCCATAGCTTTCCTCCCAAGGAGCAGGCATCTTTTAATTTCATGGCTGCAGTCACTGTCTGCAGTGATCTTAGATCCCAGGAATGTGAATTCTGTCACTGCTTCCATGACTTCCCCTTCTATTTGCCAAGGAGTGATGGAGCCAGATGCCATGATCATAGTTTTTTTTTGATGTTGAGTTTCAAGCCCACTTTTGCGCTCTCCTCTTTTACCCTGAGCAAGAGGCTCTTTAGGTCCTCTTCACTTTTTGCCATTAGAATGGTACCATCTGCATATCTGAGGTTGTTGATGTTTTTCCTGGCAATCTTAATTCCAGTTTGTGATTCATCCAGGCTGGCATTTTGCATGATGTACTCTGCATATAAGTTAAATAAGCAGGGTGACGATATACATCCTTGTCATACTCCTTTTCCTATGCTAAAGTAATCAGTTGTTCCATATCCGGTTCTAACTGTTGCTTCTTGACCCTTATACACGTTTCTCAGAAGACCTATGAGATGGTCTGGTACTCCCATCTCTTTAAGGACTTGCCATAGTTTGTTGTGATCCACACAATCAAAGGCTTTAGTGTAGTCAATGAAGCAGATGTTTTTCTGGTACTCCCTTGCTTTCGCCATAATCCAGCGAATGTTGGCAATTTGATCTCTCATTCCTCTACCTCTTCAAAACCCAGCTTGCACTTCTGGCAGTTCTCTATCCACATACTACTGAAGCCTTGTAAGATCTTGAGGATCTTGAGCATGACCTTGTTAGCATGTGAAATGAGTGCAAATGTGCAATAGTTTGAACATTTCTTGGCATTGCCCTTCTTTGGGATTGGAATATAAACTGACCTTTTGGAGTCCTGTGGCCACTGTTGCGTTTTCCAAATTTGCTGGCATATTGAGTGCAGCACTTTAACAGCATCATCTTTTAAGACTTTGAATAGCTCAGCTGGGATACCATCACCTCCGCTAGCTTTGTTGTTAGTAATGCTTTCTAAGGTCCATTTGACTTCGTACTCCAGGTTGTCTGGCTCAAGGTCAGTGATCACACCGTTGTGGTTGTCAAGGACATTGAGGTCCTTCTTGTATAGTTCTTCCATGGGGGGCGTGGCGACACCAAAGAACATGGCAATCGCTTAATCTACGAGCTTCGTCTCTCCCCTCAATAAAAGAGCACCATAGAACCGAACTGAGCAACTGGACTAATGAGGAATGGGTAAGAACGACAACCCAAAATCGTCATATAATAAACTATCATCAAAATCCGCTCAGAATTTTTTTATACCTAGAAATTCTAAAGAGGAGCGGAACAAATTGGGCCCGGAGACAAATAAAATGGTTGCAAATCAGTCTCCTGCCACAGTCTCAGCAGCCTCTGCAGACAAGGCAGACCTTTCACTATTGTTAACACAAATGGAAAAAAGACTTACTGCTAACATTAATGAAAACATGATGCTATCTATTCAGTCGCTTAAAGATCAACTAAATGACAAGTCAAACCACTTTGGAAAAAACAGCAGGGACGGCTGCAACGGCACTAAAAATGAGCACGATGTTAAAATCGGACGTTAAGGATCTGCAATCCTTAGAAATAAACTCCAGAGAACGTATCTTAGTTTTAGAAGCGCAAGTCAGGCAGCTGGACGTGAAATTTAGGGGGATACCAGAGGGAGAGGAAGAGAAT
This sequence comes from Gekko japonicus, assembly GCF_001447785.1. Classification (NCBI taxonomy): domain Eukaryota; kingdom Metazoa; phylum Chordata; class Lepidosauria; order Squamata; family Gekkonidae; genus Gekko; species Gekko japonicus. The sequence goes on from NW_015159806.1 coordinate 33,203, forward strand.
GCAGACTTAATATGTTTTATGGCAACATGGCTGGCTTTTGTTTTTAATTTGGAGGACAGGGTGGCTCCCGCCATTTTGAAAGCATATAGGCTGAGCCTGGCAATGAACCAGAAACGCTGGGGCCCAAGGGACATTCTAGTCCAGTTTGCACGACAACGGATTTTAAAAGAAGCCTCTGACAAAGGCTCCCTCCTATATAAGGACTGCCACATACAAGTATATCCTGATGTACCTCAGGAAGCTTTAAAAATTTGTAAATCCCTGAAAGCAACAACCTCCCGACTTCAACAGAACGTCAGATACCGATGGCTGGCTTCAGGGGGTCTACAAGTCTCGCACAGATGATCCACACTACAGGCTAATGACAAGGATACGGGTCTGACACTTCTAGAAGCATTACAAATCTCAGAGCCAGTGGACACTAGTGGACGCTCCGGCAAAAGGCGCCATGAATCGCCGGGCTCACCAGCGAGAAGCAGCAAAGTTTCTTCCAGAGACTCTTCTTCGTTCCGGGCGGCGACAAGCTCCTAAATGACTTCTGGAAGCATACCGATAGCTCCAGGCTGCCATGAAAATAAGCTTTGTTTAGTCTGTTTAGTCAGTTCTTTCTCTACTTGTTATATAAACACTTATGGTTCTGTTTAATTAAATACTTTAAGATACATGAGGGGGGGGGGTTCGTAGTTTTGCTCCCGGGTAAAGAGACCGCTTTAGAGTCCTCGCCCTTTAAGGAGTGGGGCGGTCTTTCTAAAGTTGGCCCAAACTCAGATAACAGGAGTCTCTGGGAATAGAAAGTAGCGTAGTGCTACGCCCAGTATGCGACCCGTTTGTCAGAAGGTTCAAGGAACCTTCTGACAAACGGGTCGCATACTGGGCGTAGCACTACGCTACTTTCTATTCCCAGAGACTCCTGTTATCTGAGTTTGGGCCAACTTTAGAAAGACCGCCCCACTCCTTAAAGGGCGAGGACTCTAAGCTCTTTAGCTTGGAGAAAAGACGACTGAGGGGTGACATGATCGAGGTTTATAAGATTATGCATGGGAAAGAGCAGGTAGAGAAAGAGGTACTTTTCTCCCTTTCTCACAATACAAGAACTCGTGGGCACTCCATGAAACTGCAGAGCGGTCGGGTTAGAACGGATAAAAGGAAGTACTTCTTCACCCAAAGAGTGATTAACACATGGAATTCACTGCCACAGGAAGTGGTGGGTGCTACAAGCATGGACGGCTTCAAAAGGGAATTAGATAAGCATATGGAGCAGAGGTCCATCAGTGGCTATTAGCCACAAGGTATAGCTAGGGGCTCTGGGGCAAGTGATGCTCTGTCTTCTTGGTGCTTGGGGGGGGGGTCAACAGTGGGAGGGCTTCTAATGTCCTGGCCCCACTGCTGGACCTCCTGATGGCACTGGTATTTCTGGCCACTGTGTGACACAGAGTGTTGGACTGGATGGGCCTTTGGCCTGATCCAACATTGGCGTCTCTTATGTTCTTATGTTCTTAACGGTTTAGATAGATACACTCTGCAGACGAAGACAAAGTAATCTAGTGCGGTTCTTTATATTCAGCATTACATTTTCTTCGTAAATTGATACGTAAACAACGCAGGAGGAATCTGAACCACGGGAAAATAGTGTTTGTGTGGTACTTTCCTTTTTGCTGATACTTGGTGCTCAAATCGTTACAACACAAACAAACTTGATCTTTTTAGAAGTTAAATATTTTAATCTGATATAGTAATTGATCCTTTTTTGAACTGTTAATTAATCATTCTTACCAGTTTATATTCTGGAATCATTCATAGAGTAACTAGATTGCATTTAATTGGAACAAGTTAGTGAAGGGTCATCTAAGATTGTAACTTGATCATAAGTGTTAGATTTTTATTCTGTCATTAGTTAAAGGGGCATACCAAAGGTCCTCTATAAACCTGAATCTTGATTTTGTTTTTTATTACAGTCCTAATTAATTGCTCAGTTTACAACTTGATTATATTCCATTTTTATCAGATTTTAATCAATTAATTGCTCAATTGATTGACAGTAATTTACATATTGCACTAATCTTATTTTATTTCATTCAGTTTATTGCACAGTGCCCAGGCCATCTCATACTCCATAAAAGAAGCAAAATATTACTCAGTTCCTTTAATGAACTGTTAATTAACAGTTTTCACCGGTTTGTCTTTTGGAATCACTCATAGTGTAACTAGATTACATTTAATTGAAACAAGAAAGTGAAGATTCATCTAAGGTTATATTTTGAATATAAATGTTAGATTTTTATTCTGTCATTATTCAAAGGTCCTCTATAAACCTAAATCTTTATTTTGTTTTTTATTACAGTCTTAATTAATTGCTCAGCTTACAACTTGATTATATTCCATTTTTATCGGATTTTAACTATTTATTTATTTATTGTTTTGACTTACTACCCTGCTCTAATCCCTGAAGGGGTCTCTGAGCGGCTACAGTTGCACATTATCCCTAACCTATGGCCACACTTTTTCCGGGGGTGGGGACAATCCCTACCGGCACCCAGTGGAGGGATTTTTCTCTCTTGGGTTGTCTGCGTCAGCTTCGGCGTCTCTCGGTTTTCTCGGCGTCTCTCGGCCTCTGGCTTTCTTCCTGATGGTCTTTCCAGCAGCGGATCGGCTGGGCCCTTCTATCGCGCGGCGTGTTCTAATTAGTTGCTCAGTTGATTGACAGTAATTTACATATTGCACTAATCTTATTGCATTTCATTCAGTTTATTGCTCAGTGCCCAGGCCATCTCCCACTCCATAGAAGAAGCAAAACATCACTCAGACAACAGACTAGTACACACTCTGACCAACGAAGCCACAGTACACAGTTATTATATAGGCTGACACAGTTCATCACTCCCACATACGCTTGCAACCAATAGACATATTGCCATGTCTCCCCTAAAGATTAACTCGATTAACATAAGAGGCATGAACAACGTGATTAAGAAAAAAAGAGTAGCACAATACATAAAACATATCTCTCCAGCAATCCTGTTTCTTCAAGAGACTCATCTTCGCTCCACAACTCATCCAATATTGATAACTTCCATGTTCCCATAACAATATATGGCGGCAGGATCCTCCAAGTCTCGTGGTGTAGCCATAATTTTTGCAAAGAGAGTGAACTTCGGTCTGAAAGAAAAGCTGATCGACCCTAGAGATGTAAAATTTCTGGAAATTTTGAAGCTCGGAAAAAAACCCGTTTTTTCCCGGTTTTTTTTGGAAAAAACGGAAATTTTTGGAAAAATTGAAAAAAAATTAGCATTTCTTTTGTCTTTTCTAGATTGAAAGTCATTCTGTTACTTTAGGAACATAAAATATGACTATGGACATTTTTATTTGGCATGAAATTATCACAACTAGCATATTAAAAATATAGTTTATCCAAACAATTATTACAAACAGAATACCCACCCACATGCAAAAACAAAACTGAAACCTTTTTATTTTCTTCTGACAATAGCACCTCCTAAAGGAAGAAATGCATCTTGCATTGGAAAGTTCAGTTTGTAACCTAGGACTGGCTTGTCCTCAGTGCACAGAAATTAGATCAATCTGATACCATATATATATATTTTAGAAATGATTTGGAAAATATTTGGAAGCAGGAACAAGAAAGGGAAAAAAACTAAACCTAACAAAGAACTCCAAAACCAAACAAAGGTTAGTGGAAAGGAGGGCCAATATTAAAACCTTTTCATAAAAAGAGGTATATAAAACATATATAGGGGCCCAATTACAACCAATATATATAAAAATTTTTTAGCCCTGGTTATGGTTATGTTTTATATATATTGGTTGTAATTGGGCCCCTATATATGTTTTAATTTGTTATTATTAATAAATACATGTACCTCTTTTTATGAAAAGGTTTTAATATTGGCCCTCCTTTCCACTAACCTTTGTTTGGTTTTAGAAAATATTTGAACACCTTGTCTTAAAATATTTTATTCATCATGTTAAAATAAAACGTTCCATAATCATTTTTTCTTTTCTTTTCTTTTTTCAATTTTTCCAATTTTCCGGAAAAAAACAAAAAATCTTCAGGGGAAAAAACGGAAAAAAACTGGTTTTTTTCTGAATTTTTCCGGGTTTTTTCCGGGCCTTCACATCTCTAATTGACCCCATGGGCAGATACATTTTTCTCAAAGGCTCCATAGAGGGCAAGCTCTGGTCTTTTGCCTCCATCTACGCTCCAAATGAAGACCATCTCTAGTCTTCACGCATTTAAGGAAGGCCACCTGATTATAGGAGGAGACTTCAATTTTATAGCTGACTCTGCCTGGGATAGATCACACAATGCACCCTGGAAATAAAGACAACAGCAATCCCCAACCAAACTGGCGAAGCTATTGGATTCCTTCAATCTCACAGACACCTGGAGGGCGAAGCACCCACAAGAATGTGATTACTCCTTCTTCTCTGCCAGACACAATGTATTCACACGGATTGATTATATTTTAATTTCTTCTTAATTGATGCCATTTTTGCAATCGACTACCATTGGCCGCAGACATCTATCAGACCATGCTTGGCTAGACTGCCATCTCAACACTCTGATGGAAGAAAAATATGACAGACAATGGTCCCTGGACACTTTCATTTTATTGCGTGCTTCAATTACAGAAAAAATGAACAAAGAAATCGTAAACTTCTTAGAAATACACAAGGACACTGAAACAAAGCTGGCAATTCAGTGGGATGCATTGAAAGCTTTCCTGCGAGGAGCCATGATATCAGCAACCACTCACCTGAAACAAGAAACAAAAAAGCTGAGACTGGATACATTGAATCGGATCACCACCCTGGACCAAGGACATAAAAGAACGGGAAACAGTTTGACATATCTCAAACTACAAGCAGAACGAAAAGTTCTTGACTCGTTAGAAATCAACTCAGTCCAACGGAACATGCTGATACTGAAACAAAAATTCTGGCACAAATCAGCAAAAAACATGAAATTGCTTGCATGGAGGGTGAAAGATAAGAACAAGAAAGCGATCATAGGCTCTCTAAAATCTCCAAATGGAGAAGAGATTGGATTTATACCCTGCCCTTCACTACCCAAAGGTGTCTCAGAGTGGCTTACAAACTCCTTTCCCTTCCCCTCCTCACAACAGACACCCTGTGAGGTAGGTGGGGCTGAGAGAACTCTTGACAGAAACTCACACCACCTCAAGAAACATTGCGGACACCTTCGCAAAATTCTACGAACAGCTGTATCAGTCATTCTTCCCGAGTTTGGACTCAATCAACACATATCTGGACTTGCTTACCCCTCTGAAATCTCTATCTGCAACCCAACGGTTGGCATTGGACAGCCCCATAACGCGTAAGGAAGTAGAAGATGCGATCAAACAAACAAAACTGAACAAAGCTCCAGGAATTGATGGCCTTCCGGCCGAATTCTATAAAACATTCTGCTCTACTCTAACTGACCCCTTATTAGCGTTATTCAACTCAGCTCTACACGATGGAATCCTACCACCATCCTGGTCAGAACCTTCAATAACAGTCATTCCCGAGAAGAACAAAGACCCAACAGACCCGGCGTCATACCGCCCCATCGCCCTGATTAATAACGATGCCAAGCTATTCTTGACGATCCTGGCGAACTGCCTTAAGAATGTGGCACCTGATCTCATCAGCTTTGATCAAACGGGGTTTATATTGAACAGACAGATAATGGATAATATAAGAAGATCTCTAAATGTGATTTTACAGGGAAAGTGCTCCAAGAAAGAATATCTGATTCTGGCCTAAGATTTTGAGAAGGCCTTCGATTCAATAGAAATTCCGTATCTCTTAACACTGCTACAGCATGTGGGGTTCGGCCCAAACTTCCTATCAGCACTACAGGCAATATATCGCAATCCTAAATCCAGGGAGAGAATAAACAATCTAAATTCAGCTTTCTTTTCTCCCTCTAGGGGAACGAGGCAAGGGTGCTCACTCTCGCCACTAATGTTCACACTCGCAATTGAGCCTTTGGTGGAGGAACTACGCAACAATAAATCCTTTACAGGGGTCACCATAGATGGCAAGGAACATAAATTAACAATGTACGCAGATGACATGGCTCTTTATGTTTCCAACCCAACCACATCCTTGCCGGCCATAGCCGATACCATCTCTAAGTTTGGTAAGGTTTTGGGCTTGCGGCTGAATACAAACAAATCGGAAATTTATCCCATCATGATCCATAAAAAGTCCAGATTGGACTTACAAGAAAAATGTCAATACAAATGGATAACCTCTGAGTTGAGACATTTAGGCGTTCAAATACCCACAAATCTGGATAAACTTCTGGAATGCAAGTTTCACAGGACGCATAAGGATATTCAAGGGAAAATACGGAATTGGAATGAACATCAGCTCTCCTTAGCAGACAGGCTGCAACTGATACAAAGCTTTATATTTCCATGCTTCTTGTTTCTCTTTAGAGTAATACCCATATTCTTCGGGGATAAGGAATTCATAAAATGGCAACGTACACTGACAAACTTCCTGTGGAACTCGAACAAATCCAGAGTGGACCACAGACATCTCACTTGACCAAGCTACATGGGAGGTTTGGGACTACCTTCACTCCGCCGGTACCAACATGCGGCAATGTTGACGAACGTAATAACGATGCTCCAGAAAGATCTAACTACAAGCTGGTATCATATTGAACAATCTTTTGTACGACCCTTTTCTATTCAAGACACTATATGGATGCCCAAAGCCAGCTGACCTAAGAACATAACATACAATACTTTCTTAGACTCCACTTTACGAATCTGGGATACACACAGGAAAGTATTAGCACCGAGGGGGTCTCCTATGTCCAACTACACTAATCAACCTTGGTTTACTCCCGGCCAAGAACCAGAAGCTTTCCTGACATGGACGAACGCTGGACTCTGCAGACTACAAGATCTTGCCCCAAAAGGATATCTCCACCCCAAATCTCACTTCGAAGAAATATTCAAAACAAAAATATCCTGGCTGAAACTATATCAAATCAAAAGCCTGATTGACTGGGCAGCTGATCAAGGAACATTCTCAAGACCCGAAACAATATTCGAGCGCATTCTTGACAAATCAGCTGTTCAAACAAAAGGTATTCTTTCACAGGTCTACAAATCCTTGCTGGAAGAGGGAAAAGACAAATTTATGTCGAATAAAACAGCCTGGCACAAAGATCTTCGCAGAGAGCTATCCACCCAACAATGGACTGAAATCTGGAGCTCACACGCTTGCAAATCTAGAATCTTTTCCATACGGCTACAGTTTTTCAAACTCCAAACATGGTGGTACCTCTCCGCTGTAAGACTGAGACATATGCACTCTGACTATAATCATCTCTGCTGGAAAGGGTGTGGGGATGTAAGTGATTTTTTCCACTGTTGGTGAGAATGCCCGGCTATACAATCTTTCTGGAGACAAGTGATTGAAGAGATCGCAGCAATCACATCTCAACAGCTCCCTCTAGATCCTGCAGTAATACTATTGCAGCTAGTGGACAGAGACTCCCGGAATATGAGCATCTCGATTCTTACTTCCACTCTTCTAGCCTCTGCTAGGCTAACTGTGGCAGCTGTTTGGAAATCCCTGGACCCACCAGATATTAGAACATGGAGAAACAAATGCTGGGACCACTTCATGATGGACAGGATTGCTGAAACACACAATGACAGAAAACACATGGCCTCAAAAACAAAATCTAACTTTGTCAAAACATGGTTCTCCTTCCTTCAATACATGGTAGAACATGATATAATCCCTCAAAATCCCCATTACATGGAATGGCTTCGTTTATAGACCCTCAACATTCTTAGTCAGACTCTATATTTTAATGTTTGAAATAGCTACTGAGCATGGGTTCATTATGACATATTGATTCCCTTAATGTTGATTACTGTTTTCTTGCGTACTATTTTGATGGTGCTTTTACTGTTGGCAGCTTTGCAATTACATACAATGTTTATTCTGTTTTTAAAAAAGTTTCAATAAAATATATTTTTAAAAAAGTATAGTTCTTCTATATATTCTTGCCATCTCTTCCTAATCTCTTCTGCTAGGTCCCTACCGTTTTTGTCCAAAGCCTTGGACAGAATGTTCCCTTAGGCTCTTACATATTAGTTTACACTAACAGTACACTGTTTACTGGATATTGCAAGCACATATGCAGAGGCAATCTGCTCCAACAGCTCCTTTGTGGTAGTTCCACATATGACCAGTTGTTCACATTGAAGAGCCATAAGTGCTTCATTCACACATTCTGAAAGAATAGGTAGACCTCTGCTGTAGTGGCAAGTAGGAAGCACAGACTTTTGCTCGGCAGGAATACTGAGGGCTGGGACAAGGAGTAGAACCCAAAGTGGGAAGCTGAGAGGATGGGAGCCTAGATATTAGCAGACAGACCAATATAATGGGACTTTAGGGAGGGTAAAAGAAGACGCAGGGAGTAAACATTGAGTTGCCTTATAGGGAGGCATACCGTTGCTCTGTCAAAGTCTGTATTATCCACTCTGTCAGGCAGTGACTCTTCAGGGTCTCAAGTAGAGATTTTCCTTTTTTTAAAAAAAACAAACATTTTTTATTGTTTTTCTAAACTACAGATCTACAGGATCAGGGGAAGGGAACAACCTAAAATTAAGAGAAACAAGGATCCTTAATACAGAAATTTAAACTTGTTGATACATCCCTGTTATCAAAGTAGTAAAGCGTGAGAGTTAATAATATAAAAATATCAAATTAAAAAGCAAGCAATCACAAACATATTTGACTGTAGAGGTTTTCCAATACCATCTCCTACCTGATCCTTTTTAAACTGGACATGTGGGACTGAAACTGAGACCTCCTGCATGCAAAGCAGATACTTTGTCCCTGAGGCGTGCCCCTTCCCATTTACTGTTGGCCTTCTTTAAACACTTATAATGACAGTTGTTATTAGCTGAGAGAGTGATCATAGCCTAGTCTAATACAAATATTTTGTTACAGTCCAGTTGGAAGCAAATTTCAAGGAAATGGAGAACCACTTACTGAATCTTGAGGATCTCTGTGGACAGTGTGAGTTGGAAAGATACAAGCACATACAGGCACTTCAGCTGGAAAACTACAAGAAGACTAAACGGTAATTTTGAGTGTATTGCTCTCTTAAATTTTTACATTTGATTTAACTGACTACAGAGCCTTAAGTTCTGTACATAAGCAAAGGCTGAGCTTAATCTCTCTCTCTCTCTCTCTCTCTCTCTCTCTCTCTCTCTCTCTCTCTCTCTCTCTCTCTGTGACTGAGGAGTTGCAAATTTGCACACCTTTCAAGAACAGGGATTAGTCTGTTTCCTGTGATAACGTCTCCTAGCCCTCACTGGCAAAGGGATTAAAAGATCTGTTCTGTGGTGGTCCAGCTTCTTACACCTGTCACGCTAAGACGGAGAAGCTGGGTGTAGGTCAGGAACAGCTGAAAAACCAAAGTGAAAGCAGGATTCGAGTCCAGGAGCAGTGAAAGTGAAAGCAGTCTGAGGATATTGCAGCCAGATGGCCTTCACATCCAGCTGTCTGTTTCATTTTGTATGTCCAGGAGGTCTTTATCTTAAACTGAACTGCAGCAGTTTAGTATGGCAATAATGTGTGCCGCTTGTTTGGTAATTGATTTAAATCTAAGTAAATCTTAATTTCGTCAATATTCAATAGTAGCAAATAGAGCGAGAATCTTTTCCAAATCATTGTAATAATACTCCAAAGCAGATTTGAATTATGAATTGTACACCCATTTTCATACCGTTTTCTATGATGTACTAAAAATGGCTTCTTTTTTTTGTTCCTTAGCTGTGCAGTCCTTTGCTGTTACTTCAGTCTAAGTCCGTTGATTTCAGTGTCTTAGACTGGAGTCACTGTGTATTGGGCTGCACTGTTAGACGTTCAGCCATCTAGGAATAGTAATGTCTTGATTTGCCATATTAGTAATTTTCTGTCAACACTGCTCTGATTCATAGTAAAGGGCATTGCATAATTACGACAGACTTGATTTCTTTGGCGCAGATGAGAAAATAAATACTGCTAGCAACAATAGGGTCCAGCTATTTCCGGATGAGCTAAGTGATAAATTTGTTCATCAAGTTGTCACTCAGCCCTCTGGAGAAATTGCAGTGTTCGGTTTACTGCTGGCATCCAAAGAGAATACGATAAATGGCTATGAGGGATAAACTCGGATCAAGTAGTAATGAGGTGGTTCAGTTTGATTTAACTGGAAAGCCAGTTGGCACTAGAACTGAAGCGAAGTTATTTGGCTTTTTTAAAGGTGTCTTTTTAAGAAGCTCTGGAGATGAATCAATGAGCTCAGTTAAGTTCCAGAGCTTACATCACTGAAGTGGGAAGGCATTGCATGCACAAAGGTTGCAATATTCACACCAAGCAAGATGGCGAAACTGTACGGGAAAAGGCTTTAAGGTTCAGCTCGATAAATAAAACCCCAGAGTTTCATGGCATAACACCCCCCCCCCCAAGAATAGTAAAAGGCTTTTGTTGGCAAGGGCTGTCTGTTCACCAATAAATCTTCATTCTTAGGAGGTAGTGGTCACTCTTAGGCTGATATAATACTAGCCGAAAGAAATAGAATCTCAGTGTATTTTCTCAAAAGTGTATTTTCAGAATCCTTAGTGGCCATTAACTTCTGCTGAGCCCAAAAAAGGGAACTTGTATTTCTCTTAGACGCTTTCCTCAGATTCCAAAGTGGTATTTTTCTTATAGTTTAAATTCCAGAGGGGATAGCTGTATCACACCAAAAACAAAAAACTAACTGATTTCATTACAGCAATAAGTCTTTGCAGGCTAGAGTCCATTTCTTTCTTTTTTTGCCATCAGGTCAGACTGACTTCTAGTGACCCCTAATGGGGATTGAAGGCAAAGGGACGTTCAGAGGTGGCTTGCAATCTACTGCCTCTGTATCACAACCGGTGTTCCCTCTAAGCTGAGTTAGCGTGAGCTACCTTACAGTTTTTTAGCCTCTGGCTCACACATTTTTGTCTTAGCTCAGGAAGGATGGCTCCAGAGCAAACTAATTTATGCAGTAGCCAAATCGCTAGCTCACAACTTTAATGCCAGTAGCTCACAAAGTAGAATTTTTGCTCACAGGACTCCACAGCTTAGAGGGAGCATTGGTCACAACCCTGGTATTCCTTGGAGATCGCCCTTCCGAATACCAGCCAGGGCCAGCTCTGCTTAGGTTCCGAGATCTGATGAGATCGGGCTTGCCTGAGCTATCCAAGTCAGGGCAGGCTAGAACCCATTTTGTCAGATGTAGAAAGTGACTCCTTCGTCAGCGGATATATGTCTACATGGATATAAAGGGGGCGGGGAATTGAACAGTGGGGTTAAAAGGCAATGAAATACAAAATGGCACAATGTGGCATACCTATGTAAAACTGCAGAACACAAGGTAAGCACACTGACCATTCTCAACAGTCTGGGGCAAGTGATGCTCTGTCTTCTTGGTGCTTGGGGGGGGGACAGTGGGAGGGCTTCTAGTGTCCTGGCCCCACTGGTGGACCTCCTGATGGCACCTGGTATTTTTGGCCACTGTGTGACACAGAGTGTTGGACTGGATGGGCCATTGGCCTGATGCAACATTGGCTTCTCTTATGTTCTTAACAGCTGAAATGAATGATGATGCAGTCTCCCTAGTTTTGCTAAGCTAATTAAACAGTGATAGTGGGAGAGAAAGCATTGATGACTTCCCACATCATGGTAGTCCTTATCCATGAAGAGTAGTCTTTCTGTGAGAACTGCATGTTACACTTTTTAAATGGCAGTTCCAGGTTCCGTGGACCACTTGCACTCCCTGCAGCCACAGAAGAGCTGCACTTTAAAGGACATCAGGGGCCCAACCGGGCTTGGGACCATGGCGTGGCAGAAGGAGGGGTTCCTGCCTCCCCCCTGCATGCCAGTTTCCGAAGCTGAAAGCCCTATGGTGGGGGGGAGATATATTTGCTCCATTTTGGAGCCTCACATGTGTGGAAACATAATGTGTAGTTTTGCTGTAAGTGTACTAAAATGCACCTAACCACACTTGGCAGATTTTTGTCCCATTTCCATTCATCACTGTGTTTTATTCCCCTTCTCAGCTCAAGTGAAACGATTGACAGCTTGCTTGACAGATTTCACATGTTTATTAAAAAAAAATAGCTTGCATTTACTTTTATGCAGTATTCTTTAAAGAATTCTCTGAAAACATTTTAAATAAGCCTCAAATTCAAATGTGTTTTCTTCAGTCTACAGTGTGTAACGCAATACCTCCAATTTTTGAATAACCAGTGAGGTTTCGAGATAGCTTTTGATAGTTTGAAATATTTGGGCTCCTTAAAAACAAGCATCTCTCCATTCCTTATAGCAATTTCAGCTTCCAAACATTTCTAAAGTCAAGGACTCCCTTGTGGGAGCTGTTGTGCTAACAGCTGGAATGTACTTACCGTAATTGTTAATCAATACCTTGATTCCCGGTAAATTGAAGATCAGTTATCAGTTTTGAAATTCAGCTTGATTACAGGTAGAGAAATAACTGTTCTTTGTGGTAGGTCTGTTCACTTAGCTGCTGAAATTAGGAGTTGGATCCAACGTTCCCTCTAAGCTGTGGGCTCTTGTGAACAAAACGTCTACTTGGTGAGCTCCCGGCATTAAAGTTGTGAGTGAGCAATTTGGCTACTGCATAAATTAGTCTGCTCTGGAGCCCTCCTTCCTGAGCTGAGACAAAAAAGTGTGAGCCGGAGGTTAAAAAACTGTGAGCTGGCTCACACTCACTCAGCTTAGAGGGGACACTGGTTGGATCCCATGGAGCACAGAGGGGGCAGTGACTTTTGCTGCCCTTTTCCTTTTCCTGGGGGGGTGACACTACTGCAGGGGGCAGATGGGAGGGCTGGCTTGCAGCACCCCTGCGAGGAAGGCCGGTCCCCTGCCTCCCTCCCTCCCTCCCTGCAGAGGAGGCCACCGATTTCAAGGGACATTTTTGGCAGCAATGGGAAGGGGGAGGAAAGGAAATTGTGCTTTGCTGATGGAAATCCTTCCTTCAGTGGACATTTTTGATGGGTTCAAAGCCTAGCACTGTCCACTAAAGATTCTATATCTGGGTTTACCCTATTGCACATCATGTGGATCTCAAAATATTGCCACTTTCAGGACCTGTGTGAGAATGTGAAACCTCAGCAAAAAATTGTTGCTCATCATTGTTAAAGGGAAAAGCAAAGTTTAAGATCATCTTATAGAAAGACACTAGATTTAAACCCTTGCATTAATATAAGTTGGGAAAGCCTTGTTTAAGTTACCTGAACTTAGGGAACAGAGATCACCTGTTAGGAGCTGGGCTTCTGCTGTTGTCCAGAGACTTCGGAATGTATTTCTTGAGTGAGCGCATTGCGGTTAATTTCTAGAAATAGATGCACATATTTTGAGTCCTCTCTTTGGTGTTACAACTTGATTTGTAGTAAACTGGCTGACTAGCTGCTTTAGATCGTCTGTACAATGGCTTAATTATTATTTTTTTTGGTCTTATGTGTTAATTATTTTATGGTTATAGATTAGCGTGTGCGTGAGTGTGTGTGTTTGTGTGTGTGTGCGCGTGTGAAGTGCTGTCAGGCTGTGGCTGACCTGTAGGGTTTTCAAGGCGGAATGGCCTGCCCAAGGAGGTCCAGAAGGCTCCCACACTCTTGGCTTTCTGCAAGCTACGCAGCGCTGTACAAAATGATTCAAGCAGTTGTTTGGACAAATTATTAGGGGCTGTGGTATGTATTAGGGTGCGTAGTTTTTTGTTAGTTGGATCCTACAGTGTAATTTCGCATCATTTATTGTGTCGTGTTAGCACTCATGCTTTGCTTCAGTTCTTTTTTTTAATATTTTGGTTGGTTTTTTCAACCCAAATCTTAATTTCATTTTTTTTAAATGTCCCATCCTGTCAATTGTATTGGCTCCCACTGCGTAATTTGTGTTGAGTTCCAGTGAAAAAGATGGACTATGTAAAATAATATTAAAAAGTAAAAATAACAGAGGTGGTTTGCCATTGCCTGGCTCTGTGTAAGAACCCTATGTAAGAACCCTGGAATTCTTTGGTGGTCTCCCATCCAAATACTAACCAGGGCCGACCTTGCTTAGCTTCTGAGATCTGATGAGATCAGGCCAGTTTGGGCCATCCAGATCAGATTGGTAGATTATGTAATAGGAGGTGGAGCAAAATGATTCATGCAGTTGTTTGGACAAATTATTAGGGGCTGTGGTATGTATTAGGGTGTATAGTTTTTTGTTAGTTGGATCCTACAGTGTAATTTCGCATCATTTATTGTGTCGTGTTAATGCTCATGCTTTGCTTCAGTTCTTTTTAAAAATATTTTTGGTTGGCTTTTCAACCCAACTCTTAATTTCATTTTTTTAAAATGTCCCATCCTGTCAATTGTATTGGCTCCCTCTGCGTAATTTGTGTTGAGTCCCAGTGAAAAAGATGGACTATGTAAAATAATATTAAAAAGTAAAAATAACAGAGGTGGTTTGCCATTGCCTGGCTCTGTGTAAGAACCCTATGTAAGAACCCTGGAATTCTTTGGTGGTCTCCCATCCAAATACTAACCAGGGCCGACCTTGCTTAGCTTCTGAGATCTGATGAGATCAGGCCAGTTTGGGCCATCCAGATCAGATTGGTAGATTATGTAATAGGAGGTGGAGGCAATGGATAAAAAAATTGAAAACGATTGCCCTATCTTATGTCCTTTCCATGTTTGTCTGCAAGAATCTGTTAACTGTTATTTTGCTTTGTTCTTTTACAGAAAAGAACTTGAGATCTTCAAAGGTAAGTTAAATTTTGAAGAACATTTAATTTTTGTTGTTCAGTCGCACAGTCGAGTCCGACTCTTTGCGACCCCATGGACCAGATCACGCCAGGCCTTCTGGTCTTCCGCCGTCCTCTGAAGTTTGCTCAACTTCATGTTCGTTGCATCTATGACACTGTCTAACCATCTCATCCTTTGCCATCCCCGTCTTCTTTGACCTTCAATTTAATATTGAACATTTAATACAGTCTTTTAAAAGGGAATTAATCTATGTATGACTACTGTTTCAGTTTTGGTATATTAACTTTTGCTTCCGCATCAAACCCAGTACCTCTGGACACTCCAGTTCTATGAACTGATTTTAGCTATCGTTGTGAAGACAAAACTCTTGCCCCGCTTCATTAGCGATGTATTTTTATTCATTACAACAGCAGCGCACCATTGTGCTGATGTTCCTGATGGGAAAGGCAATTTGATGAGCTCGAATCTTCCTTTCCTTGACTAAGCAGAGAGGGAAGGATTAGAGGTATACACAGACTTCCCATTCACTGTGCTTGTTGTGGGGGTGATTGATCTCAGTGTTGTCATTGCTGTATTGTTGCATTGGTGCTTGGGCCTGCACTAAATGTTGAGGGCAAATATGTGATGTAGAAGATACGTTAATAGTCTCAAACTTAAAAATTGTTAGTGCTTCCAAAAGGGACATTTTGTTTAGTGTTATCCTATGTGTGTCAACTTCAACAAGTTACACAGTGACACAGATTATATAAAATGTCACTTTGTTTTAACTCAGTATAGAAAATATTTTTTTTGCCGTGACAGTTCAAACACAGAGGATACTGGTAGATGGTCAAAGAGAAGGTAAATCTGACCCTGTGCCACTGAGTAATGACCATTTTATATATAAAGTGATAATTATTATATATAATAAAATTGTCATTAATATAAAATGTTGTTGTTCAGTCGCACAGTTGAGTCCGACTCTTCGTGACCCCATGGACCAGATCACGCCAGGCCCTCCTGTCTTCCGCCGTCCTCTGAAGTTTGCTCAATTTCATGTTCGTTGCATCTATGATACTGTCTAACCATCTCATCCTTTGCCGTCCCTGTCTTCTTTGACCTTCAGTCTTTCCCAGCGTCAGGGTCTTCTCCAGGGAGTGCTCCCTTCTCATTTGGTGGCCAAAGTATTTGAGCTTCAGTTTCATTATCTGGCCTTCCAGGGAACAGTCAGGGTTGATTTCTTTTAGGATTGACTGATTTGATCTTCTTGCAGTCCAAGGGACTCTCAAGAGTCTTCTCCAGCACCATAGTTCAAAAGAATCTATTCTTCAGCGCTCGGCCTTCCTTATAGTCCAACTCTCGCAGCCATACATGACTACTGGGAATACCATTAAAAACCAAAACAGTAGACCTACGTGTTAAGTATCTTTAAGTGGAAGACCCTATAGGATAATAGGTTGTCTTCTGCAAGTCTGTAGTAATCATATATTCAGGTTGTGCTTGTCATCTTAAGTATTTGGACGTGTCTCGGTACAAGCTTTACCTGCAATGACGATACTGAGCAGAAAATGGAAATTTTTAGACTTGTTTCCTTTCACTGCCCATACCAGATTTGGCAAATGCTTCTGTTGGCTTAGGAGCTGCTAATCGCTGTCGGATGTCTGTCTCAGGATAATAGTACCTTCCTGAATGTTACAATGGGCATGCGGAAGCACAGCTGTACAGTGGATGAAAAATTCCCATGAATGTGGTGGTCCTGGTCCTGCTGCTTTTGCTGAGAATTTGTTTAAAGTTCTACCAGAACCTTTCTTTTCTGTATTTGGTCATACTTGTGATAAGAAGTTAAAACATGAGAGGATTAATTTGGTCAGTGTTTTTTGGCTGACTCACGGTAGAAGTTTCATCGAACACCTCTTAGGGCTGCTGTTGTGAAAAATGTTCCAGGAAAAATATTTGCATTTCTTGTTTCTATGTTATGTACTGCATGTCTTTTACAAATCGTGAAAAAGGGCAGTACTGCTATGCAGAATAGATAACAGTCAATACAATTTGCCTCTTTGCTGTGATTCTTGTAGTGTACCGAAAATGGCTTGTTACCGTTAATAACTGGGGCCGTGAAGAGAAAATCACCACTGTTTCAGATGGCAATTTTTACATGTATTATGTTCAATGGCTTTTTGCCTCATTTAGCAGCACTATAACCTGGTATTCGTTGACTGTATTTTGCTGGTAGAAGATAATAAATAGGTGGCAATTGTGTATCTCTTAAAGACTTTATTAAAGCATCCATGTCATTTTGTGTGGCAGTATTTATCATCAATATTTTGTGCCTCTCAGGTGGGTTATTTCCTTCTGATCCATTTGTCATTCTTGTTGAAGGGACTGTGGGATGAATAGTTTATCAGCATAACCAGTCTGCCTTGGAACAGTACCTGGGTAGGTACAAGTCCATGGAAAGCCGTGTCTACCACCTTTAAATCCTTTTCAGGAAAGGTGGGATAAAAATGGAACAAATCTTCTAAGGTGTAACTAGATTCCACTCTCCCATTGCCCTCATTCAGTAACCTGAACAGAGATTTCCTATGGCTCTTTTTAGGCACCATCGCCATTTTCCTTGGTGGTCGTGAAGAGAACTTTATGATGTTCTTAAAGGAATTTGTTTTCTTCTCTCCAGCCTAGGAATATGGTGCTGGTGCCTGAAGCAGAAGCCATTTCGTATTGCTGTTCTGTCTATTTAAGGGAAGAGTGACCCTGCAGCTGGAGCCGTAACGGGTTCCTTTTTGCATGGAGTACTGAATGGGATGATTGTGGTATACCGACCTGTTTAAGGGGTGATTGGGGTATACTGACCTGTTTAGATGACATCTGGGAACATGCAGGCCTGCAGCTGGAGCTCTAATGGGTTCCTTTTTGCATGGCGTACTGAATGGGATGATTGTGGTATACTGACCTGTTTAAGGGGTGATTGGGGTATACTGACCTGTTTAGATGACATCTGGGAACATGCAGGGCTATTTTTGGGCAGGAACACACAGGAACGGAGTTCCGGCTGGCTTCCAAGTTCGCCACGCCCAGCAGGAACGAATTAGCATATTAGGCCACACCCAACAGCAGAAACTCATTCGGATTGGCTACATTAGGGGTGTGTGACCTAACATGCAAAGGAGTTCCTGCTACAAAAACACCCTGGGTTTTGACAACAAACAAGGTAAACAAAATAAGAAGCAAAAGGTGGGTGTGGCTGGATGAGCACACTTCTGGTAACATGGTTGTGT
>NW_015159806.1:55534-63426 GCF_001447785.1 Gekko japonicus
AGATATCATAGGGGGAGTGCTTCTTAGTGGGGGGAAATTAAAAGGGAGGGGGAGGCGAGGCAGAGAAGTTTGATGTGAATAATGTCAAAATGCAGTAATGTTTAAAATATATGTTTTAATTGAATTCATATTGCAGTAGACAGAACATGTCACTGCATATGACACAGCTGTTGCATGTAAAGAGCAAAGCAGTATGAATGTAACAGTGTACATTATTGAAATGTGAAAATTCTTGTTTCACCCTGGCAGCCATAATCAGGAGTGGGAAATAAGTAAAGAAGTAAATGCAGCTTTGTATTTTAATCTCTCATAATCGTAGAGGGAAAGATGCCTAAATGGTGATGGGCAGGGGATGTTCTGAAATTGTCTTCCCTTCTAGACTTAGCCAGATCAGCTATTATAACCTCTAGGCTGAATTACTGTATTGCAGTGTGTGCCCTCGAAGACAACTAGAAATGTGAAAATTCTTGTTTCACCCTGGCAGCCATAATCAGGAGTGGGAAATAAGTAAAGAAGTAAATGCAGCTTTGTATTTTAATCTCTCATAATCGTAGAGGGAAAGATGCCTAAATGGTGATGGGCAGGGGATGTTCTGAAATTGTCTTCCCTTCTAGACTTAGCCAGATCAGCTATTATAACCTCTAGGCTGAATTACTGTATTGCAGTGTGTGCCCTCGAAGACAACTTGAAAACGTCAGCTAGGGCAAAACACAGTTTGCTTGCTTGGTAGGCCAATGTGGTCACATTACATATTGTAATAAGTGCACTGGCTACGAATCTGGCCTTCGCGTTCAATAAAGGTGCTGGTTATTATCCTTATCCTCTTACAGCCTTAGAAGCCCACATATTTGGTCATATACCTTTCCTACTTGGGGGTCTCTGCATCACCTGTGCAGAGTTGTGATTTGGAAACTTCAGGAACTAATGCTGAGATGTGGAGATCTCCTTTCCCGAGGGTCACAGGTCAGAGTGATCATGTGTAAAGGAGGAGGAGCCATACCTTCCTGGTCAGCATTGACTGGGAACCTTTTCTGTGAGGATTTTTTTTCCTGGAGTGAGGGTGTGTTGCTGCTGCTGCTGTGAGTGTGTGATGCTGTTTCAGTTCTCCAATGGCAACACTGAAACGCATCTTCAAGCACTGTTGACATTTTTTTTAAAAAAAAGATGATGTAGCCGAGTTATTTCCTTATATTGTTTTCCCCTCAGTGGCAGCACTGAGGCCACAATGGCACAGAAAACTACTCTCAAGTGCTGCTACAGGGCAGGGAGAAATGTAGTTTATTTCGGGGGAGGGTGTTTTTTTTTTTGTATTTCTTCTTAGCGATGGCACTGAGGTACCTGCAGTACAGGAAACTGTTTCAATTGCTGCCAATAGCAGGGGCATAAAATTCTTCCCAGTGCAGTTGAGTTATTTCCATACGTCTTCCCCCAGTGTTGGTGCCGAGGCACCAGTGGTACAGTAACCAATGTTCCCTCTAAGCTGAGTTAGTGTGAGCTAGCTCACATTTTTTTAGCCTCTGGCTCACACATTTTTGTCTTAGCTCAGGAAGGATGGCTCCAGAGGAAACTAAGTTATGCAACAGCCAAATTGCTGGCTCGCAACTTTAATGCCAGTAGCTCACAAGGTAGAATTTTTGCTCACAAGACTCCACAGCTTAGAGGGAACATTGTAACTGTATTCAAGTGACGTGAATAGAAAGAAAAGAGCCACCTTTGACAGGGGAGCAACTTGCATTGTCCTCATGGACCGTCTGCCAGAAGCTCTCGAAGAAGGCACACTAGAATCAGGCTGGCTGTTTGTGGGCTAGAACGAGCCCCCGTTGCCTCAGAAGACATCGCAGAGCCTTCCTGATGCTGTATATAAGATCGATCCCCTTTTCTCCTAACTTTCTAAAAAGCTTATAAAACCCGGCTGTCCCAGAAAGAGCTTTGCTGAAAAGGTTACCGGTAGCATTCGACTGGTGGAGTTATGTGGGTGAACGTATTCAGTTTTCTTTTAAAAGAGTTGAGCTTTTAATCTTTTGTATTTCTTACAATTTTTTTATTGTCGTAACAAGGGTTTTGGGTTGGATCCTGTGATCCACCAAAGGAAGAAGGCACTGACAGGCATGGTTTCCTCCTGTGTACCTCTCCCCTCCAGCCGTCCTTTCCGGCCCCCGGAAAGCTTATTACTAATAGCCCCTCTAGTCAGGAAGCTGTTAGAGGGCAGACAAGATTGCCTTTTCTGCCCTTTTCCTCTCTGCAGCTGTGTTAATGGAAGAGTAGCAGTTCTGTCCTCTTTCTTCCTGCTGTAGCTTTCCAACTTGCCTGGCTGTTAACTTTCTTGGGGTTGGAAAAACTGCTGGGGAGAGGGGTGACACAGGAGATAATCTGCAATCTTTGTGTCAGTAGAGACAGGATTCAACCCTCTGAACGCATGCTAAAGTTACTGAGCTTTAGTCCCATGCATTCCCAAGGTCCTATACACAGCTCATTGAGCTGATAAAACCTGCCCATGCTCTAAAAGTAGTGGTGCTTCTTGGGAGTTCTCAAGTAGAAGAATATAGATAGCCATGCTGGAGCGAGTTGTGCGGATTGCAGAAGACCAACGCAGGTTAACTGAAAATAAGCCTTATACAGTACATCTTATCATTGCTGATTGAATGTACATGATGGTGCACAGTGGGGATTAATTAAAGATGCCAAGCAGGCAAACCCACTTTAAGCATCTTTTTGTTGGTGAGAAGCGTAACAGCCACTTAGCTGTAAAAGCATCTAGAATTGTTGCAATAGATTGCTTCTGCCGCCTCCAGAATAAATGTGAAAAGTTGTTGCATTACTCTGTTTCATCTATAGGTGGCAGTAACATGCTATATTAATATATTCTGAAGCTAGCTGATGCTTGTTCTATATGTTGTGTATATTCTGAATACTATTTCTCATGTAGCTTTCCCTATTTTTGCTCTTAAAAGTGGGATGTGGCTGTGTTCTTGTGTTTGTGTGCCTATCAACACGCAAATGTTGAGTGCGAGATACACAAAGTGAAATTTGTGGAAGGATTTTGCCACCTCGAGACCAAAATAGGTCTTGTAAAATCGATTTGTATTATTTAATCTGTACTGTAGCTTTCTTTTTTGAATGCTGCTTTCATTACTGAACTCTGCTTGGTGTTGTATTTGACTATCAAAGTTTGAAAACACGCAGCCTTATTACTTTGATGCTGTTAGAGGGTTGGATCCAAAGGCGTGGCCTTGCATGAGTGGTATGCTTGTCTTTCCCTTAAAGAGAGAAGGGATGTTCTGCAGTTTCCCCCTCTGGTTACAGCCCTCTGAGGATTAAAGCATACTGTTCCTGAATTTTCAGTAATCTTCAGTGGTGGCTTTTTTGTGAAGAGTAGGGAAGAGAAGACAGAAACACACAATTCTGTAAACAGACCTGCTGACTAATCTCTGACTCCTTCCTGTCCTGATGTCATGCTTTTTGCATGTTCAACGTACTTTACTAACTTCTACAGTTCTCCAAGATAGGTCTATATTACCTCTGTTTTACCTCTGTGACATCTTAGCTAAAAAAATACATGTAAAAATAATTTTTTAAAAACCTGTTGGCTAACAGGGCGTGGCCTCTCAAGGATTCTCTTCATAATTTAGTCTTGAAGTGCTTCATTGATTACTTCAGATAAGGCAGGAGAGAGTGAAATAGAAAATAAAGCTTCCGGAGTGAAATGATGTAGGGCTGAGGAAAGGCTGTGCTATCCTTGATGACAAGTCAGCAGGTGGCAGGAGGAGGATTATTATTTTTTTTTGTAAAAAGAAGTTGTCTGTGTGGAGAGCCCCCCCTTCCTGTGGCTCCGCGAGTCTTTGCTTGCAGAAGGCTTTATAAGAGAGCCCATCTTCATAGATGAGGCTGTAGCTAGATGATTAGTTCATCTTATGTCAGAAAGATTAATAGTATAAGTATTTGGGATGTGTTCCATTTGAACTTTTAGTCCTGTGTTTAGGTTGGGAAAAGCTTGTGGGAATTTGCCTGTGTCCATTCTAAATGGATGTTAAAAGCTTTCTAAACTTGTTTGGAAGATTTAGTATAGGGGGTTGTTTTTCCCACAGTGCTTCATAGAAGGGATAAATTAGTTGCATCTACTGCCAGAAGTTCTGCAAAGAACTACTGAGGAGTGGGGGGGGGGGCGCCCATACTGAAGCCAACAAAGTAGTGTGCGTGTGGAGCAGGACTGGAGTCAGCACTGGATTATTCATGGGAAAGTACTGACTCGATACAAGACCTGACTAGATACCCAGGGTTGCGCCCATTAAGATGAGGAAGTATAACCTGGTTTGTTGCTCTGGGAGTAGGCACCCCCTCCCCTGTCCCTTCTTCCCTCTTCTTGCACGGAGAATCCTGATTAGAGACCTCATTTATCTGTAATCTGTGAATGTGGGTAGGCATGAGGTATCATGAGATTCTAAGTTAGTGTTGAATCCCCATCATCGTGGTTAACCTGCACATCTGCATTTATATGTAATTGGGTGATGACTCTGTTTCTAGCTGGGGTTCTCTGCATGAGAAGAGGAGGGTAAGCAGCAATGGCAAGAAGCCAGGCTCACACATATGTTGGCTTAGTATAAGCTCAAAGTGATGTCTGAATGGCAATGTGGTGTAGTTCACACTACCACCTCAAGATCCTGTTACCTCATTCCAATAACTGCAGACCAGGCCTGCCTCTCAGGCTTGTGCTCACCTCTTCATGTGTTATTGTTCTTGGGTAAATCTGCAGACTTGGTCAGACATTCATTATTGTACGTGAAATGGGTGGGAAGAAAAACTCAGGCTCACATGTGTCCTTGCCCTGCTCTCCTTGGATTGAGCAGAGAGGATTTCTGTTCTTTGGAGGGAGAGGCTAGAGGGTGCATCATCCATCACCTGCTGTTCCAAAACCACCAGTGGAGTAACATCTGAGGCAGAACAGCAGTGGCTAGTGGAGAGGGGAGAAGAAGAAGAAAAAAAATATCTGTATTTAAAGTATAAGCTGCTTAGATTGGAGCCTGGGATGTAAGTCCAATATATATATTGTCCAGAGCTAGGCTGGGGTTACCTGTATGTTGGATCTCCTTGCACTGAGGTTGAAACAGAGGCTCTGAGAAATCATTTTTTGAGCAGCATATTCAATAGAGGGATGATCAAAATTAGTAGGTCTAAACATGGTCCAGAATAAACAGTTACTTTAGTCTGCTTATACCTTTTGGGCTTCAGTTGAAAAGACATTGCTCTCTGCAATTTAAGCTTTAAGAATGTATCGTTCTACAGAAGTACTATATAAAACAGGTTGGTTTTTAAAAGGTCGTAACCTTTAGTATTGCCACATTAAAATTATAATCTTCTGAATTGAGAATTGGAGCACTTAAAAGTCCATTTGGCACAGATGGGGGCTGCTGGAAAAATGGTTTGACTTTTACAGTATGGTTTTGGAAATGGCATAATGTCTAGGCCCTCTTCTCAAAGGTGGGAATTAATTATAGATGCTTGATAGTTAGTTTTTTTAAAAATACACTTCTAATATAGGAAGCAATAGTCATTTGTTCCGCTGATGAATTATTCAAATACTAGAGTAATTGCTTATGTATGCAAAACTTTTCTTCCTTCAGTTTAAGCCTGAGGGGTCTACTTTCCATTGCCTACTAGGAATTTGGATGCCCTCCTGTGTTTCATAGAAGATGTTTATGTATTGACAATTTCCCTTGTCCCGGAGACTTCATTTGTCCATTTTACAGACCAGATCAACTTGGACAAAAAGAAAATTATTTGTTTTCAGCTCTTAATGTTTTCTTTTTAAAGGGCTCCCTGATGAACAAGTAATATAGCAGTTAGAAGGCAGAAAGAATCTCAAAACATCTCGGTGTTGAATGTTAATCAGAAGATGTTAAATACAGATATAAATGGCAATTCCCCTATTTGTTCTGAATGCAGCGAAAGGAGCCAACACATGTATATAGGTCTTGGCAGTATGATTTGAGTTTTGTAGGTTTTCCTGTTTGAGCTACAAGTTAGAACAATGACCTATACATAATATTCTCTCTCTTTCTCAGGGAAAATGTAGGCCTCTCCCTGTGCCACTCTTCAGAGGCTTTCAACACACTGTTCTGGCATGCATCCAGGATTTGAGAGTAATTGAAAAAACACTAATGACCCCTTTATAGTACATAACATACAATACCAGTGATATCCGGTGACTGTATTTGCAAATACTTACAAAGACGGACAGCTGTGGGCAAAAAATTATGCATAACTCTTCTAGATTGCCGTATACAATGCAGTTTACAAATACTGCATCCTACTGATTCTCCATTGGCATAGGATCTTTTCCTGCCTTTCTGTTTTGCTGCAACCTACTGTGACCCCCCAAAAAGGCATTGCCCAGGGCTGGGGGATCCTTCTGGACAAAAAGTCATGTGCATTGGTGGGCTGCAGTGAGGAGGGAATTGGGTGAGATCTTTCCACCTTGGTCAGCAGGATGTCCATAGGATAAACACAGTGATTTGAGTTTTGATATATACTGTTTTGATTGTATATTATTCTATTAAACTATATGCTAGATTTCCCTAGAAGGGATAGAGGTAATACAAAAGTATTAGCATTGGTAATAAACATCCATGAGACACAGAACATATACATAGGATATTCTGGTGGCATTGTAGAATGCACACACACACAGAGGATACTTGTACGGTATTGAAGTCTACTTCTAATCAGTAAAATGGGCAAATGAAAATGGAACTGAAAAGCAGTGTAGTAGTTTCAAGAACTAGTTCTGTTTGGGGTACTTTAATGTTCATGCTTTTTCTGATATTCGTAGCTAGAAACTAGTATCACAAATTACTTGATAACAGTGGTGTTGTGACACCCACCGCCTTCATGCAGATTGCAAGCTTAAATGTCATGTAGCATGAATGTGAGTCAATTCATAGAACCCCTGCATCTAGACACCAAGGGTAAAAAGTGCTTTTATGTTTCAGTAAATTTCCAAAGGTGTAGGGTTGAACCCCGTCGCCTTTTTCAATGGTGAGAAAGGGAGGACGGAGTCCTCGTTGATCACCAAAAAAGATTCACCGATGCCATGTGGTATGTGGGCTGTAGCAAGGAGGGAATGAGGTGAACAAGTTGGCTGGCTCTACCCTGTAATATTTAAGAGCATTTCTCATATAAGCCAGCATAATCACACCAAGGGACTCTATAACAGTGCAGCTGGATACTAAAAATGTATGGAAATTGTCCAAGCAGTTGTTGAGGGCGCACTTGTTAACTAGCTTTGAGAAGCTGCGCCTCTGTACGTAGTGCCACTGTGGAGAAGCATTTTTTTAATATGCCTCCTTATATTATAACTTCATCGGACTTGATTTAAATATTTATGTGACTTCAATAAAAATGCTTACACTTTGCCTTTACTTTTTTATTATATCCAGGTCAGGTGTTAAGAAATAGAGACAGTAATGCGCATATGTTTCATTTTTTATTTTATTTTATTTTTATTTACATGTGATTTATATACCGCTCATGACCCCTAGTGGGTCTCAGAGTGGTTCACAGAATACTACAGAGTAGTAGGTAATCCTATCTAGGGCCACAGTGTGATGAGGGGAGGGGAGACCTACCAGCACCCTTTTTCTTTCCGGCATAGAAGTTCAGCAGTTCGAGACCCAAGTGCCGCAAGACGGAGCGAGCTCCTGTCTCTCGTCCCAGCTCCTGCCAACCTAGCAGTTCGAAAGCAAGAAATTGCAAGTAGATAAATAGGTACCACTTCGGTGGGAAGGTAACAGCGTTCCGTGCACCTTGGCATCTAGTCATGTCAGTCACATGACCACGGAAACGTCTCTGGACAGCGCTGGCTCTTCGGCTTAGAAATGGAGATGAGCACCGCATCC